>NW_022599168.1:0-1710 GCF_009176505.1 Sitodiplosis mosellana | reverse complement strand
CCGCGTCAATGTGCTTTATAAAGCTAAGCTTTTGGTCAATGATGACGCCGAGATCTTTGTGGTCCAGTACGCGCTTGAAGGCAAAATCACCGTATTTATAATTAGTGTCGATGATATCCTTCCTTTTTGTGGTGATTGTAAGGACTGCACATTTGTCAAGGTTCAGGTGCAAATTGTTCACGTCGCACCAAACCTTTAGTTTGTCGATGGCTCGCTGTAACGCTTCCGCATCCGTGCTCGAGTGGATGATTTTGGCGATTGCAAACTTCTTCAGTAGCAACTACGATGACTCAACGACTCAAGGCGTTCAACAATCGCTTACCGATGAGTCACACCAAACTGAGGAATTCCAGCTCGACATCAATTTCGTGCTTGAAGAGCTGCAAGCCGTGAACACAAAGAAAGGTACGGGTCCCAACGGTATGCACCCGTTGATACTGAAAAACTGTGCGAGTCATTTGGCGGCTCCACTCACCGAGATTTTCAATGAATCATTGTCACTGGCCATTTTCCTGACAAATGGAAGCGCTCGAGTGTGTCACCTATTTTCAAAAAGGGGGCGAGATCGAAAATCGAAAACTATCGTTGCATTGCTAAGCTCCAAACTGTGGCGAAGTTCTTCGAGCATTTGGTGAACGTCAAACTTTTGTCTATGGTACAGGACAAAATCACCAAAAAGCAACACGGCTTCATGAAGTCCAGATCCACTGCACATTCAGGTGCGCAAGTAGACGTTCTCTACACGGATTTCAGTAAAGCGTTTGACAGAGTAAACTACAAGAGCTTGATTCTAAAACTCAGATCGTTCAACCTGCCAGACAATCTTCTTGCTTGGATCGAGTCATACCTGTCAAACAGAACGCAATTCGTTAAGTATGAGAGCAGCGATTCAAACGAATTCAACGTATCATCTGGCGTACCACAGGGAAGTCATCTCGGACCCACTCTATTCCTGTTGTTCATCAATGCCATAGTGAAGGAAATGGACGACGTGTTCATTTCCTTATTCGCCGATGATGTGAAGGTTGCCAAAATTCTTCACTCGAGTTCGGATGCTGAGGTGCTCAAACGGGCCATCGATAAGCTTGGTGTGATGTTAACAATTTGCACCTAAATACAATGCACCTGAACCTTGACAAATGCGCCGTCCTTACAATCAGCACGAAGAAAAAGGACATTATCGATACA
The DNA here is from genome assembly GCF_009176505.1 of Sitodiplosis mosellana. Classification (NCBI taxonomy): domain Eukaryota; kingdom Metazoa; phylum Arthropoda; class Insecta; order Diptera; family Cecidomyiidae; genus Sitodiplosis; species Sitodiplosis mosellana. Next base: position 522 of record NW_022599168.1, on the reverse strand, counting down.
AATTACAAATATGGTGATTTCACCTTCAACCGCGTATCGGACCGAAAGCTGTCAACGGACACGGACAAAAAATGAAAAAAGTCGTTTTTGTCCGTCCGTCCGTCCGAAAACTTCGGACGGACAAAACTTGTCCGTCCGAACTTTTTTTCGGACGGACAGATTTTGTCCGTCCGAAAAAAAAGAAATTTCGGACGGACAATGTCCGAAAAATTTTATCTCGGACAAACGGACAACGGACACGGACAGGTTTTGTACGAAACTTTTCGGACACGTTTTCGGACGGACGGACCAACGCAGCGCCTTCTCTGCACTTACGCCAACTGCTGTTAGCAAGAGTCACTACAGTACAACGTACGTCAAATTCAAAAGCTTGTATATATATGTATTCATGTGTCAGTTGCTTATTGAGCGATTTTCTGTTCTCTAGCTCTATTTTATTTTTTTTTCACTAAATAGCGTAAATATTTGTTGCGTTCAAATCAATCTTCTTATTTTTAAACGTAAAATCAAATTTTACAATAA
>NW_022599167.1:4137-4387 GCF_009176505.1 Sitodiplosis mosellana | reverse complement strand
ATACATAAGCTGAAAATTATGGGACTGAATGAACAGCTGCTAAATTGGATCAAATCATACCTCAGTAAGCGTGAACAAATTGTAAAATTAAATGAAATCATGTCTAATCCTTTAGAAGTAACATCGGGAACTGGTCAAGGATATCCGATCGGCGCGACATTGTTCATCTTGTTCATCATTGATTTACCACACTACTTGGTCAATTCGAATCTACAATCATTTGCCGATGACACACGCTTCTCGATGCAAA
>NW_022599167.1:0-4037 GCF_009176505.1 Sitodiplosis mosellana | reverse complement strand
GCAAGAAGATCTAAACAGAATTGTTGAGTACTTCAAACGAAACCGTATGGCATTGAACGTCAACAAAACGAAACTTGTGTCATATCATCGTGGAAAATTGAAGTTTGCTTCTGTTTACTCCATCGGAGACGTTCCGATTGAGAGAGTCAAAATAATAAAGGACCTCGGAGTGGTTTTGGATGAAAAATTGAATTTTACACCACACATCGAATACATAACTGCCAAAGCTAAGTCAAGACTAGCATGGATCAAACGCTTCGGAAGAGAGTTCAATGATCCTTGGACCATAAAGAGACTCTTTTTCACATTCGTATTACCGATTATTGAATACGGATCACAAATATGGTGCCCATATACTGACGAGAAAATTGCCAGAATCGAATCAATTCAAAAGCAATTTCTACTATATGCACTAAGAAAAATAAAATGGCCACACAAGTTCAAAAAACCACCATATGAATGTCGATTGCTGGAATTGCAAATGACTACGCTCGAAGAACGAAGAAAAATTGCACAAATTTCAACAATTCACAACGTGATATGTGGACATATATCATCGAAGCAGATTCTGAACAGTATATACATTAGAACACCGAAACGTTGGACAAGAGAATCAGATTTCCTATCGTTACCAACGCGTCACAGTGATTACACCAAGTTTGAGCCCATCAACTATATGCTCATTACATACAATAAATTTTATAAATACTGTGTACCTATAAAACCACCAAATATTTCAGATGAATTTAACATTAGTACAATTCCAGTCTGTGATACTTATTTAATTGATTTCAATACAAGTACAGATACTGTTAGGCATAGAATAAATGAATATTTTAAGAGAAGCAGAATTTGGAGAGATTGAAAAATTGAAAAATTGTGAAATTGTAAATATAACTTGTTTTTTATATTTTTACAAATAAACCACCTCTGGCGAAGAAACGCTATATGGTGCAGAATAATAATAAAAAAATCGCCAGATAGTATGATGACATCTTCACTGTCCATTTTTGCTGTCACTTCACGTATGGCTTTCATGTTAGCCTCGTAGACTTCGTAAGGAGAGTCTGGTCTAATATAGACTTCGATCAGAAAAATGTTTCTGTTGTTCGATTTCACCTTTGTCCAAACTTGCTCAACTTTCTAAAAACGAAAAAGTTATGGGCATTGGTAGTTTGACCATGGTTTTTTATGAAAGTATTGATTTGTGCATCCGTGTGTCCGGAAACTTTTTTGACCCCCACAGATTCCGGTGCCGATATGCCTAAGCTGTAGCTGGTGTCGGGCCACATCGAAACCCGTCCTCAGTTTGATATTGCATTACAGGAGAGCTGGCTATGGCTTCGCTAGCCTGCATGTATACGATTTTTTCAAGTATTTATTTCGCACACTAGATCAACTCAGACACCCATCGGGCAAAGTCAGCTCGTAATTATTGGAGAAGACCTTCAAAAAGTTCCATACATACATGCCAATGTTCATGTGATATAAAAGAAAAAAGTCGATTTTTATGAAAAATCGACCCCCTTAAATTTCACGCCAAAGGCGATTTCACAAAAATGAGTTCGACAATTTTTACCAAAAACTGAGCGTTTGTAGCAGGCTACCATACCAACAAAATGGCATATGCCATAAATCCGGAAAAATTCGTATTTCAAAGTTCTGGGCATAGGCAATTCATCAATGAACGGAATTTGTACGAAGAGTCGCATACGATGAAATTGCTGCCAAAAATACGCATCTACTGGCTTGAAAAGGCTACCGAAAGACCAAATTCGCTCAATTTTCGACGAGCAATCGATTAAAAGTGGTTACAATGCGGTCTGAAGCTATTTCATGGCCGAAAAATAGGTCGGATTAAAGTGAATTTTTCAACTTGCACTTTTTGTACTGAAAATGATATTTTTGCGTATTTTTGTTCGGAAAACACGTGAAATAGACCTCTGATGTCGTTTTGGTCTTAGAAAACTGCTATTTTTAAGTAAAAATAATGGGAGTCTACCAACACCTAAATACCCACTTCGTTGTCATTTTGGCGCACTTTGGTCATAAATCGGCATTTTTGCATCTGAATCGATCTGAATGTATGAAATTGAACTTTTGTTCGGGGGATACATAAAAATGCACTTTCCAGAGCTATGGTTGTTGGAAATTAATATTTTTCAATGAAGTAATGGGTCTAAGATTACTTCAACACTCTTTTAATGGATATTTTGAAATTTAATCACATTTTACAATGTCCAATACGGTCCAATAAGAGGGAAATGGGACTTTTTGGGACTTTTTGGTTATACCAAAAAAATTACGAAAAATTACACGAAATTACAATTTCCCAATGATAAGAACTTAAAATAGACATACTTCTACATAAAAATGTATTTTTCCAAAAAAAAGCCTTACAAAATTAGTGATATCAGATGAAAAACCTGTAGACGAGGTTAAAATGGAGTGACGCTCCGTACGTGGATTTACCACTCAAAATGACTAATATCATTTGAGTGACGCTTTGACGCTGTATTAAAGGGTGTCCCAATAGGGACGCAAAAAGTTTTTCAATAGGGATTTCATGATGGATGCCCCGATCTGTCAAACTGGAATGTCAGTTTGAAGCGTCCATCTATACCATTTATAACCATGTCAAGATTAAGTAAAGATCAACGCGTTCAAGTCGTTAAATCCCATTACGAAAATGGGTCTATTTTGCAAAATACGTTTCGTGCAATTCGTGAATTTTTCGGCCGAAATAATCGACCAAATGTGTCCACCATCAGTCGCCTGGTGCAGAAATTTGAGCGTACTGGCTCTGTGTTAGACGATCAACCATCAACCCGTATGCGAACGGCCCGCTCGCACGAAAATATTGCTGCTGTGAGTGAAAGTGTGGAGGACGAGCCAAGAACCTCGGTTCGTCGACGTTCTCAACAAGTTGGCCTCTCTAGGATGACCACATGGCGTATTCTCACCAAAGACTTGGGTCTACACGCTTATAAGATTGTCCTCACTCAAGAACTTGAACCGATGGACCACGGAAAACGAAGAGATTTCGTCGAATTTGGGATGGAGGGCGACCTCACCCAAGATACTATGCAACGTCCTGAACACTTCGTCTATACATAGTTATCCTCTAAATGGTTTATTTCTTGACCAACAATGTGTCGGTATTGAAAAAATTATTCACCCCTATAACACCCCGTTTACACCCTGTAGGGCAGGTCAACCTTGATATTATCGACATACTCACTACGCCCCACTATTCCACGGTATAAGTCTTATTGATAAACATCGTACGACACAAGAAGGAACAGCGCCCTTTGTACCAGGCTAAAATTTTATGAGAGTGAAGGGCCGTAGACCCATTATTGAAGGAGATGGGGCAAAATAGTTTGAAGCAATATTGTTCCCCTTGGAACGCTGTACAACTTTGTTGAACATACCCAAGTGATAACCCCTGCCCCAGCCCCAGAAAATGGGTATAATATGACTTTTTCACCCGAAAAATTAACGTTTTTTCATGTAACGGTACTTTTACTTTAATATAAACAAATGTGAATGTTATGTATACCGTTGGATAGGTAATCTCGAATATGTACTTCAATTTTGACCCAAGGAGTATTGCCCTACCTCCCTTAGTTAGGGAGCCATGGCCCTCGAAAGTGATGCCTTCATTTTGGAGGTTATCCATATAACCCCCTTTTTAACCCCTTTTCCTTCGATTTAGGGGTTGGGTACCTATATATAATTGATCTACGCACTGTGCCCTTTAAGATAGTATACGTCACATCTCTATACAAAATGGCCCAAGTTCCATACAAAACGGGACACGGTTCTTTAGGGTCATTTTCAGTACATTTTATTTTTACAAAATCTTCCATATTTTCCGAGTTTCCCAAGATTTTCCAACCATTTTCATTTTATGAATGTACGATCGTAAGCTGAAAACGAAATCAAGAAAATTTCCCGGAAAATTGCAAATCCCGGAAAATTTTCCGAAAATGAACATATCGCTATAAAAGGAAAATGGAAAATCGGGGAAAATT
>NW_022599166.1:691-3874 GCF_009176505.1 Sitodiplosis mosellana | reverse complement strand
TCACCGAATCGAGAAGAGTTTTTTGTTCAGGAGACAGTTCGTGAGGTGTCAGTACGTTTTCTTGTTTGGGCTGTTCTGATTGAATAGAATTGGTCTCAAGAAAAGTTAACGCCATACCGAAAATTCGTTGAAAATCGATTCCGAATATGGGTTTTTTCATAACTACTGGCAGAACCATCGTTGGGACTATTTTCTTTATACCTCTTAATTGATATTCTAAAAACATGATACCTAAAATTGTGTGACGCGTGCCATCGGCTGTGATTACTGCCGAATCATATGGGTACAGTTTAGTCTTCCAATCGATTGCTTCGTACAGATTCTGGCCAATTGCCGTCACATGTGAACCAGTGTCACACAGTCCATTCATATCCATGTCATTGACTCGTGGAGTAACATGAGGTCGTTCGTCGTGGGCTGGGAAATATATCAACGACTCGACATATGCCAAAGGTGGTGGCGTGTAGCCAGTGTACGCATGTCCTAAGTAGTTGATATAATCTACTTTGGATGGATCGAATGGTTGAGATTCCATTGAGTCAACTTTTGGCGTAGAACTTGGCATGTGAACTTGATTGGTCTGAGCAGACTGATTTGACGTGTTTTGCTTTTGCATCGGCTTGGATTGGAATGTTTGACTGTTTAATTTTTGGGTATTTGCCATTGGACAAGACGGAGCAATGTGCTCTGAAGATTTGCAATGGAAACAATGACGAGGTTTTCGTTCAGGCGGCAAAGGGCATGCTTTATATGTGTGTGGGCCTGAACAGAAAGGGCAAATCAATTTTATTGAGTCTTTTGTGGAGTCGGCTTGCATATACGCACACAAATTGCACGGTGCCTGAGCAGCGCTCACATAAACATCTTGAACAGACTTGACATAGTTTTTTGGTTTTCCCCTACTATTTTTCGAAATCTCATTCATTTCGTATCCATTTTGACGGCCGCTACTATCAGAGAATTCATCCGCCGTATCCTTCACTTGATCGACCTCTTCGATACGGTGACTAGTGTGCGATATATTTTGAGGTCTAGCGATATTTATCCTTGGCATTTTATCATTTTGACCGAAATTTCGTTTTACATATATAATCAAGTCGTCGACAGTGATTATTTTTGCTGTACGGGCCATTCGTGCGACTTCATTTCGAATGCCATCCAAAATGTAATCGACATACTCTTGTTTGGGCACATTTTCGGGCAGTCTGTCAATCAGATTGACGAAGTTATCGATAAATCTCAAGGTATATTCACCTGGCTTTTGTTTTTTCGAATAAATACGCTGGCGCAACGCACGAACGGTATCTATGTTTGAGAAACGATTACGAATTTTCTGTTTGAATTGGCTCCAGGAGTCAATTGAACGACGAGCGTGCATGTACCATTCGGCGGCTGGGCCTTTTAACAATTGTTGAATTTTCTGAAGCATTTGAGATCGCGAAATACCTTCACTTGTGATATGATCTTTTACTTTCTGAAGGAAAGTCTCAACATCCATTGATTTTGAATCTTCTGATATGTCCAAACCACTGAAATGGAAACGCCATGTCAAAACACTAGACTTTGTATTCACCACAGTAGTCTCACGGCGTGAGGCATTTGTGTTCATACGAGTTGACGAATGGCGCTGGGCTGTTGGCCGTCTCGACTGATTCGAATGAATAGAATCTTCATTGGATGAATCGGAATCATTCCAATCGTTTGTTGTACGTGGACGTGAATTGTAATTTGGTCGAGAGGTGCGTGTGCGCGTTTGTTGGTTGTTCGCATGAACGTTTGGAACGCCAGTCGAATGACGAACTTGGGTATAGTATGGTGTAGAAATGGATGGAGGGAAACGTTGATCCAAAATCCGACTTATGGAATGCTCTAACATGTTGAAAAATGCTTGACTGTTGAGCAATTCGGACATATTTGGAGGCGATTGGTTCGAGGAAGGGAAAGAGTATTGTTGTTGGGCATTCACATAATTGGAGTGTGGAGGCACTCTGCTCCCATCTCGTTGTGGATTTGTAGAATTCGAATTTGGAGGACCTCGGTTTTCATCACGAACGTCTTCTACTCGGTTGGAGACAGACGAGTTTAATGCGGCAAACCTTTCATTAGGTATCGATCGATAATATTCGAGAATTTCCGCGAAAATTGTCTCTAAAATTTACCGGATGTAGCTTTGAATTTACTGTGATTCTCCGGAGGAACCATTCGTTTCAAACGATTTGTTAAATGTACAACGAGAGATTCCACACGTTTAACGTTGCTATCGTTAATTTTGTCAGAGTTGTCAACGATACTTTGCACGATTGCAAATTCCACTTCGGCTTCCGCAAAATCCACATCAAAAGTGCGATTCGATGTGTAATTTGGGATAGGATCCATAAGATTTTCCGATTGCAATGCATTCTTCAATTTATTTTTGCGCCTCACTTTGTTGTCGGAAGACAAAAACAGGTGGCGAATGTTCAACTCGTATTTTATAGCTTCGTCCGACAAACAGTCGACGAACATTTCGGGAATGTAACTTGAAGCCATTTTTATGGTGGTGTTTGTGAAAGAACGGAGAAGGAAAGAGAAAAATATCCTGTCTGTCGCTTCACTATGTACTGCACTTCAAAACCTCCGAATAGAAACTTCAGATTTATCGGCCGAAAAATTTCGGTACTTATTACTGAGCCTTTGGTGGAGAGAACATTGAACGAGTCCGGTGCAGCGACAGAAATGTCAAAAAATCTCTTTCTTTTGTTCGGTTGCTGTCGTTCGGGTTTTGTTTGAAATGTGATCGAACGGTTTCGTTGAGATAAGCTCGACAAATGGAACAATGTGCAATATGAATACTGAATTGCCGTTCGATTTGTTCACTGAGTCGAAAAATTTGTCACTCGGTAACAATACGTTATCTCTTTGTTCGAGTCCGGTCTCGATTTGCTTGTTTACTGGTCGATACCATGACGAATTTGTTTGTAAAACGCTAAACAATGAAATTTATTGTGTTTGTGATGAAATTTGATCCGTGTGCAGCCAAAGCGTGACCACGCTGTATTCGTTTGGACACTGCACACCACAAATTTGACTTTCGATAAACACTATGATATCAACAAATCCTTTGAATCGATGACACACTCGATTTTTACTCACACAAAAAAATGTAACGGGTTATTCGCCTCGTACTGAAGCTACACGCGTTTT
>NW_022599166.1:0-591 GCF_009176505.1 Sitodiplosis mosellana | reverse complement strand
AAATAGAAAGAAATCTCCCGTACTGGAAAATCAGAAAAATTTGTCATTAGAGAATTGTCAAATTTGTCACTGAGATTGATGGAAAAGAAAAATTTTCCGCACTGGAAAATCAGAAAAAAATTGTCACCAACTCGCACTGAGATTGATGGAGATGAAAAAATATTCCGCACTGGAAAAATTAAACGTGTTCAACTCACACTGAGATTGACACGGTACAGTCACTTCGCTTTAATATTGAAACATTGGATCAGAATTGAATTTGGATTCTTTTGATTTTGTGATGCGTAGCACCAGAGACACTGAAGATATCACCAATTATCAAACCCCCCCCCCTTTTGAAGGAAAATTTTTGGTAAAATATTTGCCTTTGAAAGGAGCAGTAAATTCTTTGTTCGTCTGTATGGGAGCTGAACGTACCTGTTGTTGTTGTTGGTTTGATTGTGTTTTTTCCACGTGCCTAACCTCAAATTCCGCGTGTCGCGATTACAATATTCAAAACGAAATGACGATTTTACAATTACACTATAACAATCTTGCTATGCAATTTTCATTTTGCTGGGGAGCCATTGTGAAGTTAAAATTTGATATTTC
>NW_022599165.1:0-2270 GCF_009176505.1 Sitodiplosis mosellana | reverse complement strand
TTAAAATTAAATTTTTGGTTCTGCTCGCCGCGTACCGACGAGACGAAGTTTGAACGGCTGGTTGAGTTTCTGAATTGAACAGCCACTTTGTTGGCAAACTTGCACATTTGAGGCACCTGGGCTCTGAGTTGTTTGTCCATGAGCCGGTCTTTGATTTTGAAGTAGTCAGTGTGCCGTGGTTCGCGTACGCTCTCTCCTATTGCGATATCGTTGCGTACATTGGGACAATTTGCGATCCCATTAACGATGTCATACATGAATACAACTGATGCATTCATCCTCCTACGCTCCAAAGAAGTCATGTTCAACGCTTCAAGTCGCTTGTTGTAGTCGGTGATACTGTAGCCGTTGGCCGCCGTACGGTACTCTCTTCGGGCGAACTGTGTGAACTTTCTCAACACGCTCTCGATTTTGTTAATATGTATGGCATAAGTTGGCAGCCATTGAACGTTGCAGTACTCAAGATGAGACTGAACCAATGCGTAATATAGTGTTTTGAGCGTTTGAACGTCGGTTATGTCGAAGCAAAATCTCCTAATGAATCCAAGAGCAGCTGTCGCCCTCGATGTAACGTATTTGTTCTTGTGTAAATGTTGTGTTGATTATTAAAAGAGCATAGAAATGTTCCAGAGTTTAGGCATATAAACACCACATTAACAGCATTGTTGTGTAAATAAAATGTGTGGAACGTTTTGATTTTTCAATAAAAGTACAGATTAACCGTAGCACTACAATCTGTGCAATTTTTCATAGGGCGTCTCCACTCGTATTGAGTTTGTATTATTAATTTTAAGGTGCGTGCAACGCCCTTCAATGTAAAGACAATACAAATAGAGGATGATACACGGAATTTATTTATATTTTTTATATTTGAGAATTTCTCACTAAAAAAATTTCATAAAGCAACTCTTCTTCTTAACAGTATCAATATGATACTGATTGAACATTTTTTTATAAAGAAACTATTTTTGGTGAATTAGTTATTGCACAAACCCACTGTGTGGCACTGTGTAGTAGAATTTCTAAGAAGAGTTATCCATTGTTCAGTATTATATCTATGGGTGAGATTGAGAGTAGTGTATGTTTGATTGACTTTGTTACGAAAGAGAAGAGCAAGTTTCTGTCGACTTAAAAATGGTTAAAAGCGAGTATGTTCGTTTTTAGCGGGTCCTCGCGGTTTTTCACGGTTTCCGTGGAACTGATAAGAGATAACAACTTGGTGTCTTCGGCAAAGTTGTAGCACTCGAGGTCTTCTATAACATCGCTGAAGACAGTTATCTCTTATCTCTTTTCAGTTCCGCGAAAAGCGCGAAAAATGATAAGAAAAAAAAAGTTCTATATAAAATTTGCTTTTTTATGTGCGCGATTTGCGCGCAACTGATAAGAGATAAGAGATAACTGTCTTCAGCTTAGTTATAGAAGACCTCAAGTACTACAACTTTGCCGAAGACACTATGTTGTTATCTTTTATCAGTTGCGCGAAAACCATGAAGACCGCGGAGGCTAGACGGTACTACAACATACTCTACTATAACGCCAACAGAATCATCAGAAAACATACTCGCCTTTTCAAAAATATAAATCGAAGAAAAAACATACTCCAATCTCACCCATAGTATTTCACAATGATTGCAATGTTTAGAAATTTTTTGTGAGTCACACCAAAATCAGAGCTCAAGTGCCTCAAATATGCAAGTTTGCAAACAAAGTGGCTGAACAATTCAATAACTCAACCAGCCGTTCAAACTACATTTAAACTGAGATGCCAATTTCTGTTCTTTATTATTATTATTATTATTCTGCACCGTACAGCGTTTCTTCGCCAGAGGTGGTTTATTTAGTATAAATATTATTTTATATTTACAATATTTACAATTTGATATTTTAAATATTTCATTTTACTCTCTCCAAATTCTGCTTCTTTTAAAATATTCGGTAACTCTATGTTTGACAGTATTTGTATTTGTGTTAAAATCAATCAAATAAGTATCACAATTTGGAATCGTAGTAACATTGCATTCATTAGGTAGATTAGGCGGTTTGATAGGAACAAAATATTTATAAAATTCATTGTATGTCATCAGCATATAATTTGTAGGCTCGAACTTTGAGTAATCACGATGACGCATTGGTAATGATAGGAAATTTGAGTTTCTTGTCCCATGTCGCGATGTTCTAATATTTATTTTGCTCAAAATGTGTTTCGATGATGTATGTCCACACATCACATTATGAACGAGTGATATTTGGGCTACTTTTCTCCGTTCTTC
>NW_022599164.1:0-3604 GCF_009176505.1 Sitodiplosis mosellana | reverse complement strand
ACAAAACGCACACTCACTCTTTGACAACAACATGAAAGCGCACCATATTAAAAAACATCAATTGAAAGTCGTGAGGTGTGCTGGAGTCATCAATGGCGCTGTCCAATTCGTCAACGAGACCTTTCAAGTAAATGCGAAACGCGTTAAACTGCAAACTGATCGTTATGAAAAATGATAAAAATGTCCCGACGACAAAGACATTAATGATGCCTTCTATCGCACAAAACACAATCGATCCTGATCGCCCACGCAAGGAGTTTTGATTCCACGGTGTCCTGAAAAAGAAAAGAAAACGATGAAAATCTTCAACTTCCAGTCGATTTCATGCGTGAATCAAAGAACATCTAAACTGAGTCCACTGAGCAAACATCGTCTCTTTCACTCTAACAGCAATTTGCACACCAATGAATTGAACGATGATTTACGGTGTGACAGCTAGAGAGAGAAAGCGACAAAGTTCGATAGCGGAAATTGTCAGCAGAGTCAGTTTAAATTTTTAAGAAATATTTTCGTTCTAAAGAATTGAAAAAAGGTAAAAACAATGGTAGAGTATCCAGAAAAACTCACCACAAAATAAATGGAAGGAATAAACACTGTGGATCGATGTCATCATCACGATAATAGCAATACAGTGCGTTTAAAATGCCTTGGACGATTGACAAGATTATGTAAACGGTTACGAGCGTTTGAACCATCAATTTGGTCAGCTTGTAGCAAGTGTTATCAACATGTTCAAAACACTTTGCATAATCCTTCGTATAATCGATCACTTTGACAAACAATAGAAAAACAAACAATATATTATCATTAAAATATACATTGAATATGATTAACCCATTTTCTACCAAGGTGCAAAAGTGGGTTCGAAATAAGTAACCAATAGTCTATCTAGCATAATTTTCACCTGGAAGCCCAGAAAAAACTGTCATATGGGAAAATTTTGTTTGCAATTTTTCCGGAAAATGGATTTTCTGGAAAACCATATTTTTGTAGGCTCACAAACTGATCAATCAAAAACCGTTATGCTTTATTTAAGAATATTACTCAATGAAGCAGCGGACTTGTCGCTAGGGGGATTTCACTCTATGCGAATACTGCTATTCGTACGAATGCGCGAATACTTTGCCACGCATTTGAATATAAACACTCGCAAATACTGATATTCGTGCCGAATATTCGCATTCGTACGAATAACCATTTAATGTATCTATACGGCGCATTAGCAAATACGTCCGAATATTGCTGCGCGAATGCGAATGCACTGGACAGATTGATTTGTTGTGTTAATCGTTGCAACTACATTGTTTACATTAGTTCACCAAAATGGTAAATAGTTATTTCGATCCAAATTTAATATCAATTTAAGTTGTGTTTTGTATTTTAGGGACTGGAAAATGTTATTTTCAAATTAGAAAAATATTTGAATGTGAAAATTCCGGCCGATATTATTAAAATCCTGGAATTCTGTGCATTTGAAAATGAATCATCTCTCATGTCCATTGACAACGATGCTATTATGGATATCGAGAACTATGTCATTGAAAACCCAGAAATTCTCAAAGAAACATCATACGAGAATGTGAATAAGTTTAAATTTAAACCGGGTCACCGATTGCTTATCATCCAGTTGCCACAGTTAATCAAGAATTGTAATCAAACGGAAACAAATTTGCAAAAAATCGGACACCTGCGACCGCAAATGCTTGTATTTAACGCAGCTAATGCGCTTTCTGTATCAAATCCATAATGTGTGAGAATTAATTGTAAAATTTCTGGTAGAGGTTCACCTAATGCACGTTGTAATTTTTCAAACACGTCTGACATCTTTCCACATGTTTGACTGTGTTTGACACTTCATCGCAACTGTGCGCATTCGCGACGAATACATGTGCGAGTGTTTCAATACGTTTCATATGCGGAGTCGCGCGAATGCTCGCGCGGCAGTACGAATACATGGTGCGAATGCAAATACTTATACTGTTTTTTGCGAATGCAGGATTCGTGCACGAATGATCATGTATTCGAATGCGAGTGAAATGCCCCTAGACTTGTCGGCACACTCGTGGATTTAGCATTTCACTTCACACTCAATATTATAGCGACATCTATTATTAAAATGGCTTGTAGTAAATGCATCTATAGCATTTCCCTGTAGTCGCGATGTTTCCTATTAAATTCCCTTGTAGTACTGACACATTCATGTTTGACACTTGTTAACTACATACCACAGGGGAATTTAATAGGTAACATCGCAACTACAGTGAAATGCTATGAATGTGTTTACTACAAGCTATTTTAATAATAGATGTCGCTATAATATTGAGTGTGTTGCTTTGGCGATTCGTGAGTTGCCGAAGCATCATATATGCAGTGCACTCGATATTTAATGTGAAAACCTATATTCCGTACATCGAAGTTGGCCGAGGTATGATTTCGTTTGCGCGTAGCGCGTAAGCAATTCACTTGCGATATATAGTATATAGGGATTCACGTGTGCCGACAAGTCCGCTGCTTCATTGAGTAACTATAAGCCTATTTAGAGTTATTTTGACATGAAGAAATGAAAAAAAATGTCAGATGGAACATTCGTCTTGTAACTTTCCAGAAAAGCCCCGGAAAATTTTTGTTCGATTTTTCGAACATTGGTCATTGGTCCAGGATTCTTTATTATCTCCAAATCCACCCTGGGCTTCCCTAAGTACCTCCTGAACATAGGCCCAGAGGACTTACACATTTTCAAGAATAATTTTCAACACTTGCTTTTTGAGTACATGTCTGTTATTGTTGCCTATCTCTAGGTTGAGATATGAATAGGGATAGCCTTTATTCGAAAAATCGAACGCTGGTAGAAAATGGGTTAAAATCGCAAATAAAATCAATTGGTCGTTGAGAATGAAAATGGGATTTGTCGAAATGGCCCGTTCACATGTGAATCACTTATGTATTTCTGGTCAGAAATACGAGGCAAGTGTCTCAAGCAAAGATCTTGAAGTGTTCTGAAACGTTGCTGACATCAGCGGAGTTCAATCTCTTGGGAGGAAAACAAAAATGATTCACATATAAACCCCAATAAGCGTACGCAACGAGTTAAACGAACTCCTTGAATTAATCATAAATCCAAGAACACACCATTTCGGCTAATCCAAATTTTGTTCTCAACTACACAATGGAAAAAAATAAACAAGCAAAAAAGCTTTCTGTTGATTTAACCCTTGTCCGCTGCTCCAACAAAATCGCGTATCTGTCGATACTGTGTAAATTTTACACTCTATATAAAAGAGCCAATAAAAATGATAAATAATGATAAAATGTTGGGTTTTTCTATATAAAATGGTTAAACGTTCATTATTTCTTCCCAAGAATGAAGAAATAGTTTATTTTTGATGTCATTTTTAACATTTTTCAGTGGGGTTTGAAAGCCATATCTTAGGAAACACTGAAAAATCGATGAATTCCGGCATTATACGCTATAATATGACTATAAAAAACACTATCGGAAAAAATTATGATAATTCCTGACTATTATGAGTAAATTTTTGTGCGTTTGTCCCATATTATGCTTACTTGGGAGCAATGAATATGTATCTAGAAGCCATCTTCTTCA
>NW_022599163.1:0-2602 GCF_009176505.1 Sitodiplosis mosellana | reverse complement strand
AGTTCATTTTCTCATCCAGTATAATGCCGAGGTCCTTAATTACTTTGACACGGTTAATCTTCTCATTGTCTATCGTATATTCAAATTCATACTGCAACTGTCCACGGTGATATGATATGCAATTTGATTTCTTGATGTTCAATTTTAGTCGATTGTCCCGGAAATATTTTACAATTTTGTTGAGATCGTTTTGCAGTTCTTGGCAGTCTTCAAAATTTTCAATGTGTTTCCATAGTCTAGTGTCATCGGCAAACGACTGTAATATTGATTCGAGTGTGTGATGTGGCAAGTCAATAATAAATAAAATGAACAGTGTTGCGCCAATTGGGTAGCCCTGACCAGTTCCCGAAGTAACGTTGATGGAATTTGACATGACATCATTTAGTTTGACAATCTGCTGCCGTCCATTCAGGTATGATTCAATCCATTTAAGCAATTGTTCGTTCAAGCCCATGATGTTTAGCTTCTGGATAAGCAGCGTAACATTGACAGAATCAAACGCTTTTGCTAAGTCAAGATAAATTGCATCCGTTTGAATGTGTTTGTCCATCTTCGTTATTACACACGATGTGAATTCGGCCAAATTGGTTATTGTAGACTTTCCTTTCACAAATCCATGCTGGCTATCATCAAGTATACTTTTAATGTGGAAGTTAAGATGACTTGAAACGATGGAATCCAAAATCTTCGAAATTACACACTGCAAAGCAACACCACGATAGTTATCAATTTTTGCTTTGATTCCACTTTTGTGTATTGGCCATACGTAAGATCGCTTCCAAATGTCTGGTACAAAGCCGGTCTTTAATGATTCACTCAATATGTGAGTAATCGGCTTTACCAACGTGTGAATACATTTTTTGATGAAAATGTTCGGTATTCCGTCTGGCCCAGATACTGTGTTATTTGGAAGGTTGTTTACTGTCTCCAAAATTATGTCGTCAGTGATTTCAATCGTTGGAATATTGATGCATAAATCACGGAGAAGCGATTCACAGTCCTTGTAACTGTCAGTTTGAACATCAATTTGTTTGGTGTACGCTTTTTCAAAATGTTTGGCAAATGTATCGGCAATATCTTGTTGACAGTTCAACTTAACGCCATTATATTCCATTTCACCGGGTAAATCATCATGAGTTTTTCGGACGCAATTGACATATTCGAAAAATTTCGTTGGATCTTTATCAATTAGCTGCTCCATTTCCAACTTGTAATTCTTGAAGGCTAATCGAGCGCATGACTTATATTGTCTTCTCAAATCAGAGAATTGTTCCATGGAAAGACCGAATTATTCCATGGAAAGACAATCATCGAGAAGGTGAACTTGCTGCACAAGATTTTGGACGATGCAATCATCAAATTTGTGCCTACTTACATCGTCAAGTCGATACAAAAATGTCCATGGAAAAATAAATTCCTAATAACACTGAAAAATAGGAAAAATAAGACATGGAAACGCTACAGACGATCAGGCTATCATCAGTCGTTTGAATGGAAATACATTTTGGCGTCTCGTGAATTCGATAAACTCAACACGGAACTCTACAACACATACGTGGAGAAAATGAAATCCTCGCTCAAGTATGACGCATCGAGATTTTGGCAATATGTCAATTCAAAGAAGAGCACCGACAACAAACCAAAAGTCATGCAATTTGGTGATGTGAGCACAGCAAACGAAACAGAACAGGCCAACCTGTTTGCGAACTTCTTCAGTAGCAACTACGATGACTCAACGACTCAAGGCGTTCAACAATCGCCTACCGATGAGTCACACCAAACTGAGGAATTCCAGCTCGACATAAATTTCGTGCTTGAAGAGCTGCAAGCCGTGAACACAAAGAAAGGTACAGGTCCCAACGGTATGCACCCGTTGATACTGAAAAACTGTGCGAGTCATTTGGCGGCTCCACTCACCGAGATTTTCAATGAATCATTGTCAACTGGCCATTTCCCTGACAAATGGAAACGCTCGAGTGTGTCACCTATTTTCAAAAAGGGGGCGAGATCGAAAATTGAAAACTATCGTTGCATTGCTAAGCTCCAAACTGTGGCGAAGTTCTTCGAGCATTTGGTGAACGTCAAACTTCTGTCTCTGGTACAGGACAAAATCACCAAAAAGCAACACGGCTTCATGAAGTCCAGATCCACTGCATCTAATCTCACCGAATTTACCTACTATGCCCAGAGAGGCATAAATTCAGGTGCGCAAGTGGACGTTCTCTACACGGACTTCAGTAAAGCGTTTGACAGAGTAAACCACAAGAGATTGATTCTGAAACTCAGATCGTTCAACCTGCCAGACAATCTTCTTGCTTGGATCGAATCATACCTGTCCAACAGAACGCAATTCGTTAAGTATGGGAGCAGCGAGTCGAATGAATTCAACGTATCATCTGGCGTACCACAGGGTAGTCATCTCGGACCCACACTATTCCTGTTGTTCATCAACGACATAGTGGACGAAATGGACGACGTGTTCGTTTCTTTGTTCGCCCATGATGTAAAAATCGCGAAAATCATCCACTCGAGCACGGATGCGGAAGCGTTACAGCGAGCCATCGACAAACTAAAGGTTTGGTGCGACGTAAACAATTTGCAC
>NW_022599162.1:605-2401 GCF_009176505.1 Sitodiplosis mosellana | reverse complement strand
GTGGGATTTCTCATCATTTTTCCACGCATGAATCGTAGTACATATGGCATGGCCAATTGGCCGTATCCAGAGCGTCCAGAGCTTAATAAATGATTGTAAAAACGCAAAAACGCTCTAAAGAGTACCAAAAAATGATATAACTGCAACGACATAAGTGTTTATTTTCAAAAAAAAATGAAAAAATGAAAGTGCGGCTATAGTTATTTTGGGCACTGTATTTGTCACAATTATGAATTTTAATTTTGAGATATTTTTCAATTTGAGCCAAGCGTGAAAAAGCCACTTAAAAGTAAAAAATAGTCCCAAGTCAGATGCCACATCTATTTCGGGGAATTTGTCCCCAGGTCGAGGCACGCGGAGCACCTGAAAGTTATAGCATGAAATGCACGGAAGAATACCATGCCGGTATTCTAAGTCATTCCACCAAAATCGTTCGGAATTATTTTTTTCGTACATAAGACCATATTGGGGTGAAAGAGAGAGATTCCACTATTTTTCAACGTGCCACCGGAATCATTTCGATAACTCAAGGAAGAGTGGATTGTGTGAGAAATAATTCCGGTGGCACGTAGTGGAATCTCTCTCTTTCACTCCAAAATGGTCTTATGTACGAAAAAAATAATTCCGAACGATTTTGGTGGAATGAATTAGAATACCGGCACTGGGCATCGACTAGTTTGAAATAATCGGATATTCTACCCAACTTGGATCAATACGCGTCAATGCGTGTCAATGCGCTGAATAACTAGCTTCTTTCCCGCGAAGGGTTGTAACAGTGATATGATCGCCACATGAGCACCATCCCTACTGATTGCCATTATTGCAAAGTAAATGAATAGAATGTCTAATTCTTCTTCTTCTTCTTTTTCCCAACATCAATTGCATACGACTTATAGTAACTCTCCGTAATCATTATTGGAGGTGGCGCTACTTATGCGCATCAATTGACTTTTGCATTGGCTCTTATATGTACTGTGCGTGCCTTTTGCTTTCCCTCTAGTCTATACTCTAGACTCTAGAGTGAACAAGAGCCACCAACACTGTTCAAACCAGATTGAAATTTAGATTATTTTTTTATGATTTATTCTGTATAATTTATTTTCATTCTTGGATTTTGCCTACGGCTATGACTCACACAAATCGCGTCCAAATTTAGCACGAATGTACGTTAAGGTCACAAAAATTTAAAAAAATTCTACTCCATACCAATACCTATATCGTAAGCAATTAAAAAGACAAATAACTTGAGCTGTTTTTTGACAGAATATTAATCGATGGTCCAACAAAGCAACAATATTGGTTGGTATGGTCATAGATGGAAAAAAAAAAGTTTTGAAATTAATTCTACACTACAATCGAAAAGGGGAATCGAAGGAAATCATCCGATTATTCAGCTAAATTGGTTCAGCTATTCGTCACCTGAAAAATACACATCGATCAAAAAGATCAAACAAATTTCTTATTTTGTGAAAAAATATGCAACATTACCATTGTTAGTAGCCAATGAATCTATTCCAATTGCTCTGCAATATTAATTTTTGTTTCCTTTACCGATAAAAAGTTTGGCGACATCATCGTGACCTGAGCAATAATAAAACAGATCAATGGAAAAGATCAAAGCGATATCTTATTTAGTCAGCTTTACCATTGATAACAGCCATTTGAAGAGGTGTTTGATTCGAATTATTTTTAACAATAACATTGGCTCCTTTACGGATGAGAAGTTCAGCGACATTCCCATGACCTAAGAAGTAATTTAGATGGATGAAAAAGATCAAATCAATCTTCTATTTGGT
>NW_022599162.1:0-505 GCF_009176505.1 Sitodiplosis mosellana | reverse complement strand
GAAGTTCAGCGACATTCTTATGACCTGAAAAATAATTTTGACCGATATATAAGATCAAATCAGTCTTCTATTAGTAAAGACAAGTATCCAGTTATTACCATTCCGAGCAGCTAAATGAAGAGGTGTGTTTTTCACATAATTTTCACTATTAACATTGGCTCCTTTGTGGATGAGAAGTCCAGCGACACTCCTATGACCTAAAAAGTAATTTAGATGGATGAAAAAGATCAAATCAGTCTTCTATTAGTAAAGACAAGTATCCAATTATTACCATTCCGAGCAGCTAAATGAAGAGGTGTGTCTTTCACCATATTTCCACTATTAACATTGGCTCCTTTACGGATGAGAAGTTCAGCAACATTCTTGTGACCTGAAAGATAACACAGATCGATGAAAAAATAAAACTGTTTTCCTTTTTAGTGAGAACAAATAATCAACATTACCATTCAAAACAGCTGTATGAAGGGGTTTATAATTCCAATAATTTTCCATTTCATAATTAGCT
>NW_022599161.1:867-1041 GCF_009176505.1 Sitodiplosis mosellana | reverse complement strand
CCCAATTTTTTTTCCTTGAAAAAAACCAAAATTTGAGATTTCTCAGATAGAGGTGTCAACGGACAAAATTTTGTCCGTCCGTCCGTCCGAACATTTTTTGAAAAAATTCGGACGTCCGGTCCGAATGTCCGAAAACCAAAATTTTTTTTCGGACGTCCGGTCCGAATGTCCGAA
>NW_022599161.1:0-857 GCF_009176505.1 Sitodiplosis mosellana | reverse complement strand
TCCGAAAACCAAAATTTTTTTTCGGACGTCCGGTCCGAATGTCCGAATTTTTTTTCGGACGGACGGACGGACAAGGGGTTTGTCCGAACTTTTCAAATTTTTTCGGACGTCCGTAAAATTTCCGGACGTCCGAACAATTTCCGGACGTCCGAAAAAACTTCGGACGTCCGAAAAAAATTCAAAGCCAAAAAAAATATTCGAGCCAAAAAATAATTCAAAAGAAAATTTTCTCGGCTCCAATGATTTCTTTCTAATCCCACAATTGATCCGTTGCGACAAACAAATTCCCTCAGAATATTTTAGTTTCAAAGTGCAACAACCAACGTAAAAACGTTTACCAAAAAGTGTAAACCAACTAATATACAAACTAATATATTTTCTTTTGAATTTTTTTTTGGCTCGATTATTTTTTTTGGCTTTGAATTTTTTCCGGACGTCCGAAAAAACTTCGGACGTCCGAAAATTTTACGGACGTCCGAAAAAACTTCGGACGTCCGGAAATTCTACGGACGTCCGAAAAAATTTGAACAGTTCGGACAAAACCTCTTGTCCGTCCGTCCGTCCGAAAAAAAATTCGGACATTCGGACCGGACGTCCGAAAAAAATTTTTGGTTTTCGGACATTCGGACCGGACGTCCGAAAAAAAATTTCGGTTTTCGGACATTCGGACCGGACGTCCGAATTTTTTTTTCGGTTTTCGGACGGACGGACACTATTGTCCGAATTTTTGTCCGTGTCCGTTGACACCTCTATTCTCAGACAAAATTTATTTCGGCGCCTCCATTATGGAGGTTCGAAAAATAAATTTTGTCTGAGAAATCTCAAATTTTGGTTTTTTTCAAGGAAAAAAAATTGGG
>NW_022599160.1:0-8904 GCF_009176505.1 Sitodiplosis mosellana | reverse complement strand
GCAAACATTACTATTCTCACGAAATGCCGTGATATGTCATCTAGATGAAATTCCATGTTTGATGATCCGCGTGGCCGATATGAGACGATCGCACATCATTCAAACGCACGTACGTGCACAAATCATCCGTAAAAAAGTCACAAAAGAAGGTGAAATTCTGCCATTCTATCAGCAAGAGTTGAAAATCGGCGCACATGATGGAGAGGATCGATTAATGTTCATTTGGCCAACGATCATTGTGCATAAGATCGATCGTCGATCGCCACTTTATGCATTGTCTGCACAAGATATGATCAAGCAATGTTTCGAAATTGTTGTGATACTCGAAGGTGTTGTCGAAAGTACCGGGGTGACAACACAAGCGAGAAGCAGTTATTTGCCCAATGAAATTCAATGGGGCCATTGTTTCGAAAACGTGGTCACATTTCGCAAAGATATTGCCGAATATGAAGTTGATTATCAATTATTTAATAAAACATATGAAGTAGATACACCGCTGTGTAGTGCTAAGCATTTGGATGATGTCAGAGACGGATTGCATCAACAAAATGGTTTAGGTGAGACAAACATGATCTATTTTGCTTCTACTTTTGCTACATTTATGACTCAAAACACAACATTCAACACATTTACACATGTCATTCGCACCAATTAAATACTTAACGGAATTATTATAACACCTTTTCTTCCTATTTTAGAGACATCATGCTCTGCTGGTATAATACCACGTGTTTCATCCGCACTTTCATTAGAACCAAGCGATGAATCTGTGGACTCAACTTGTACACCAAATAGCACAAAAACTGCCATTTTTGGTATTTGAGCTTGTAGTGCATAGTCAATGGAGATGGAGCGTGACTTGTCGAACTATTGTTCAGTGAGGAAAAAATGAATTATATATACATTTGCCTTAGTGTTAAGAATGAAAACTATTTCAGAAGAATTTATATTTTTGTGAAAAAAATCGACTTTATTGAAAAAAGGTTTTTAATTTACATTTTTATTATGAAAAATAACCATATTAAAATGACATTTTAAACGTGCTTATTCCAAAGGTGAAATTTTTTCTTGTGGTTTACCATAGAAATGAACATTCGTCCTTTATTTTGCTCGATTCAATTAAATCGTGGTTGGCCTTAAAGATTTTCGGTGCCATTTTCTGGTAAATAAATGATGACTTTGCATGCTCCAGCCAACTTTTTGCTAATGACTACGGCCGTCCTGAATTATACCTAATGTTAAGATAAAAGATTATCTTTGCTCAAATTTGAAAAAAAAAAAAACAACATTCGAAAGATAAGGTATAGTCAGGTATGGGAATGTTGACGTATTAGTGTCCTATCCCTATTTTGGTGTTCCCAGTATATTGAACTGAAATCGAAGACGATGTCAACTACTACGAAGCTATAAGTGATCAGGTTCGATTAATTTGGGGTATTAAAAACCACACTTTTTTTTCACACTTTTGATCGATTTCTTATTTCACTCGTATGAAAAACGTACAATTCAGTCGCTAGAAAAAATGTTCTTTTTATTTAATCGTCCAAAGACGACCAAAATTCTATATTTATCACCTTAAAGTCAACCGATTTTATTTGTTTTGCGAATCACACAATATTTTTTTTCCACCGCAAAAGAAAAACAGCTCGAAAAATATTTTAATATCAAAACCTGTTTACGACTTGCAATCAAAATGCTGCTCTTCTGACCGCTGCAAATTCTACTGCGTGCGACCGGTCTTTGATGATGAAATTCAATTTGCAGCCATTGAACGAGAGCAAAACAACATTACATACACACAGATACACACAAATGGGCGGGATACAACCGTATAACAAAGTGATATGCCACTGAAGAATCATGGGTAGCCACTGGCAATTAGGTGATAAACTAAATAATCTTTTTAGCACATTCAGATTCGATCTGTTGCCAGTGTTCTTTCAATACTCACGTAAAGCGTTTATCAATGTGTTGGTTCAATAACTGAAGCAAAGAAACTACACTGAAACATCGATTGAGTTGACTTTTGTTGATTCGCCGAAATCAAATTTTCAACACTTTTGATTAAACTCTCTGACTCATTCAATAAATTATTCATGATGTTCTAAATCAAGAGCAATTTTCATTTGATGGTGAAATTTTTTATTCTTCTTCGGCAAAATTGAAAGTAAAAAAAAAAGAATAAACAATTTGAAACACTTTAAATTTTGTCGCCAACAAGTTCAACAATTCTCTTGTGTGATTTGAATCGGTAAATAAACAAAAATGTTAATTCAAGCAGACTGCTTGTACTAACGCCTTGGCATAGATCACGTTTGGTGTACGTTAAGGAACTGTCATAGAAAGCGAATTCAACAGTCGTTAACGGTTGCGGACCAAATTCGCCCAGACGAGTTTACGTTTAAAAAAAAAACAAACGCAGTGTGAGTCACATACAAAATAACATACACACAAGATTCGATTTCTAACGTGTTTTGTGAATAAACTTGTAAACTGGCTTGTTTCGTCGCAATTTTTAAAAATCAAAGGTGATACCACTCCCGAGAATTCTGTCGTCAGTTGAAATTAAATGCTTCTTCTATAGGAATATAAATGAGGAGATTGTTTGTCACTTCTATCTCGAGGCTTTCAACGTGAGTGTCTATTAGACACTGTCTAAAGAGCAATTAAATACTCTAATCAATAAAGAAAGTATAGTTGTTATCGAATCTTTCTTTTCTTTTCAATTATGCATTTTAGAGGTTTTTCATTTAAATGATAGAAAAGGGAATCTTGGGAAAAAATACACTAAATTTAAACAAAGAAACCAAATTCATGTTCTTATTTAACTAAATATACTTTATTTACATACTTTTCCTTAAATTACACTTCCTAGATTGGTGGTCCACCAATGGTGGAAACATAAAAAATGCATCAATTCGTAATACAGATTAAATAAATGATTTTTAACACATTCGAGCACATTCGAGCACATTCGAGCACATTCGAGCACATCAGTAAATATGAAAATCGGGATTTTTTGTACATGCAGCTGTATACGATATGCCCAGTCGTAGATTTTCCGATCGGCTTTTTCGGATAGATGCTCTGATTTTAATGAAACACACCACTGCTACAATGTAGAATATCAAGCAGAACGCTGAAAATTCAAGGGAAAAGCAAAAATGGATTAAAAAAAATAAATACCAACGAAGCACAGCACTTCTTTTCAAAATTGAACTAAATACTTTGGGGCTTTCAATTTTAAAATTAATTCATGATCTCAAGATTTATTGATAAATAAGAAATAAATTACCTGTTCCACTGATTGCCACCATATTGAATAAGCTCTCAAAGAATTGAGCCAGACTGTCCCGCTTATGAGATGTATTGGACGCATTGTCGTCGCTAACGCTTATGTAAATTATGAGGAATAATAGACAGACGCACAAAGGCACTATCCACCAAATGATACTGGCTGTTAGAAAGCCAATTTTCTTTTTCGAAATACCCCAAATCCACACTATGCTTGCGACACAGTTTAAAACTGCAATGAAAAGAATCAAGATTGCAATCAAAAGACTTTTTCTTAGAAAATTTTAGATTTGTTTTTGAAGAAAAATGTGAGTTGATGTGAATAATCAAACTGTTTAAAAGTCATATACTCATTGGGCCCTGAGACAAACCGTCGATTTAAATAAATTTCAGTATCTATTTAAATCAAAGTCTTCGGTTTGAAGCTTTAATAAAATTGAACCGTTCAATTTGAAGCGTTTCCAAAACGCAACTCAATTTTGTATTGTAGGTTAGTATGTAAATTTCATTTCGATACCTTCAAAACTAGATAAAAGTAAGACTTTTAAACCTTGCTCATGATTGAATTTTTAAGCTAAACGTTGAATGACCAGAGCCCATTGAAAGATTATTGACCCAATGAAACAATAATAATAAGCTTAATTTTAGGCTCATGCAATATTGAATAAAAATTCACGAATAGATTTCAATCAAACGAGTAGCATTTCGTTTTTATTCCAAGATGCGCCATGCTACGCAAGCGATCACCGCATCGACATCCAAATAACAGTGGAATATATCGCCAATACACTCAAGCTCAATAGCTGACTGCCAATGTGTTTGTTAGCGAGCATCGTACGTGTCATGATTGCGTCAATATTTATGAAAACATCTGGTCGTAAATTTACTCACCAGCTATTGCAGCAACCGCCAAACCGAAATCATTAGCGCCCATCGATAAAAATACATATGTAAAAAGTAAACCACATCCAATGGATATCAAAATTCCAATCGAACCCAACACCGTGCCGGCAACTCGACAATCACATTGAGTATTTCGTCGATTCAATTCCATTTGTCTATTTACTGTGTAATTTCGGGTCAATACTTTTCAGTCGTTCTGATCGAAATTTTTTAATGAATTTCCATTTGGTACGTGATGCACATAAATTCGATGAGAAATTCCATTTAACGCTATTCAATTCTCAATTGTGTTGAAAAATTGTCTAATACACATATACACAGCTCTTTTATTTTGAATTAACAGCTCATGATCATTGGATCGGATGAATATTCAAAACAGCACAGAAGTCATTGGATTGTTGAATGACACAAAAAGTCGCTTTCAATTTGAACTTTGGAATACATTGGTCTTTGTATTTATCTCTTGGTATTTTTTTTAGCTTCAACAGAAAACTCTTTCTTTCTCGTTAAAACTAATTATGAACAAAAAATCAATGTTGATTTACACTAAATTTATTACGTGAAATCACCGAAATCCTAAAAAAATTATTAAGTGCCCATTTTTGGAGATACAACATATCAAAATGTAAAAATTTGCTTGACACTTCAAATTAAAAGGCCAGACGAAAAAAACACAACGGCAACGGATGATTGAAATTTTGTTGTGCTCACGTATGCAGTCAACGCAGTACTGCGAACAAATATACCTAGATACAGATACGATGGTCGGTATTTTATACGCTGCTTTGCGGCACACGACTATTTTAGCAGCAAAAACATCGGAATTTTAACGCTTTTTTCGCTAGCGTGATGATCGTACGTAAAAATTGGCATTGGAGAGTGGAGGCAGTGTATGAATGTCATTCTTCGAATGAAACGGTGATCATTTGAAAGAAAAAACCCATCGTAAACAAATGTTTCAAGTCAATTCGAATGAATTAAATATTATTGAACGGATCATTTTTGGCGGGTAAAAATTTGGATAAACCAAAGCTCGTAATTTATTTTAAAAAAAATGTATTTCGATATTTGTACAGATTAAGGAACGTTTCTTATTTGTAACACATATGGAACGTGGACTTTTTATTTATAAGTAATTATTAAATTGAGGATTTATGATGCACATGATGCAGGTACAAACGAGATTTGAAATTTAAACGAAATCAAATCAATCGATGAGTATTCGAAAATATTTAGATTATCGTTGTGGTGTCTAGTGTCAACCTCCTAGGAGGAAATTGTGTAGAGCAAATAGAAACGATCGATGCGTAGAGCAGGGCGGCATTTTGCTTAGAGCAGCGAATCAGAAAAATTCATTCATTTGTTTCAATGAAATTCGTTTAGAAGCAAAAATAAGCGATATTTTTGCCCATTTTGAGCAGTTCAAAGAATATTCCTTTTCAAAAAATTGGCGCAGTTCAAAAATCCAAATTATAATCATTTCCATTTTCTATACGATCAAATTTAAAAATTTCACATATTTCCCAATGTACATTCTAATGACTGTATGACATAAGACAATCGTGTTGAATTGTGTAGATTTTTCGATCGGCTTTTTTTTATATTTGCTCTGATTTTGATGAAACTTCTTATTATGAGTTGGCAGGTCATGCGTTACTCATCATTGCTCTTCGAAACACATTGGTATTGGTATTTATTTGTATTTCAGTATTTTTTCTGGCTTAAATCATCACTGGAATTTCAAACCTAATACAAATTGCCAAATTTCAGTCATATAAATTCGCTTGACACTTTACTTTGAAAGGTCAGAAAAAACGACGACGAATGATCGAAACTTGGTTATGCTCATGTGCGTAGTCAACGCATTACTGTGAACATATATACCTAGATACGACGGTGATATTGATACGCTGATCTGCGGCACATGACTTTTTTTGCAGCAAAATCTTTGGAACTATAACGTCAATTAAATAAAGTAGCATTGTTCGTAAACATTGAAGTGGAGACAGAGTGTTAATGTCATTTTTCGAATGGAACGTTGATCATTTGAAGATAAAATCATCGTAAACGAACTGTTGTGAGCAAATTTAAAAGAATATCTTATCAGTATTTATTGAATGGATCATTTTTAGCGGACGCTACTGCGTGTGATATGCCGAGTCGTTGATTATCCCATCTGCTTTTTCGAATGAGTTTGATGAAACACCATACAGCCACGGAGTAGAAACACAACCAATAAGCTGAAAATTTGAATTGAAAAGCATAATTTGGTAAAGAAATAATAGATTGCGTAAATCGATGCTTTTTTGTCCGGATGATGCGTTTTCGCAACGAAAGTATAACTTTAGTGCATCGATTTCTATCTAGGATCATTTACCTTTAGCGAACCATAGCGAAACTGCAAGTTTCGCTGTCAATTCTTGAACAAAAATGCAATGAAGTTACACGAAACTTAGAATTTATAAGATCCAAAAATGATTCGCAAGAGATAATTGCGCCTAGATTTCTTACTATTTGGATAATTTTAACTGAAAACTGTTAATAAACTATTTTAAAGTATACTATCAAGCAATAAACTCCATTGAAAACAAAGCTAAGAACATTTAATGTTGATTACCTGTTCCGCCAATCGCAATTAACTTAAACAGATTGTTGAAGAATTCGTATGATCCATCTTTCCTATGAAATGCATTATACGGTTTTACTAGTTTGTTGTGCACCCAGAAAGCGAAGAACAATAAAGAGACACATAGTGGTACAAACCAACACGCCATGGAAACGACAAGCAACGCAATTATTCTCTAATTGAATAAAATCCATTCATTTCGATTAGGAACTGTTCAAAGACCATCCAAAACATTATTGACTTTTGTCAATTTCTGAGCTCCAGACAGCTTACTTACGTTATTAATGCCCAGCCACCAGATCACATTTGCAATTAGATTCAAAACTGAAAATGCATAGAAAAAAGATATTGATTTGAGCATGGCAAATTCAAGGGGCTTATTGCTCGTTACAACGTTGAAGCCAAGTTTAAAGAAACTTTGGTGAAGTTAAAGGTGTTAAAAAAAGGACAAAACAAATAATCAGATTGTCGTTTAAAGTGGTTTACATTGATTCACTGAATAATATTGCACAAAAATGAACAAAGAATTGAGTTTTACAAATTAAATCGGATCAAATGAGTAGCGTTTGGCCCGTGTCTGCAATGCGTTACGCATTGTTTACTGCATGCTTGCGATCTCTGCGTACAACAGCAAAAAATACAGCTGACACACTCATTCCAACTGTCGAATTATAAATATATTCAGTTGTGTGCTAGTGATCTATTTGTGTTGTTTGTGTGAGTTTACGATAAATATTTGTTCGTTGCGCCAGTTCTCGCAATAAAATTTCTCACTCAGACTCACCAGAAATAACAATGAGACCGAGAGCAATTTCGGCGGCGCCCGCGTACGAAAGGTTTAATACAAACATAAATGAGCATAAAGCGCACACAATGCTCGTCAATATACCCACAACACTTAAAATAGTTCCGATGACGATAAAATCGCATCGAGAATATCGTCGATCATTTTCCATTTGGTATATTTTCTTCGTTGAACTGCGTTTAATTTTTGTTTACGTTTTTTCGTACTCTAAAATTGGTTTGTGATTTTTTAATTTTTGGCCGTTTTTGACTTGACACAAAAGTTGAGCCATAAATCCATCGCGCCATTCAATGAGATCGACATTTTATCAATTCTTTCACACACAAATCTTTAGTCTTTTCATAAAACATTTTCGATTTGAAGAAACTCGCCACGAAATTAATATTTAAATGTTTAAATTTCCCGATAAAATTCTGCTTTGCAACTTCTTGACTTGACACACAAATTCATAGTTCAAAACAAAACTTTGACTAACGAGCACAATCTGGTTGCTCTCTCGTACGCAGCTAATGCAGCACTATGGACATTTCCCTAGATACACACACGGATCTTCAACGCTTCTACGACGCACGATTTTGACAACAAATTCATCGGAAATTTGACGCTAGCAAAGACGACAGCGAACGACAGTAAATCTTGCGTGAAGGCGGAAAATGAATTTCATTCTTGAAATATTTTGTCGTTTGAAAGAGTCAATCGCAACCTTTACTTTTGGCCGGCGCAAGATAGCGATGGCGCCTAAATAAGATGTATTACCAATTTGCGGCATTTTCAAGAACTATCAATACTTGTTGTTGTTGTCATGAATTTCGCAACAACAAGAAGTATTGATAGTTCTTAAAATTGCGCCAGACTCTATTAATGCGTCACCGCCACTCACTGTCACGTTGAATACATTGGTTCTTATGCCAGAGAAGCACAGGTTGGTCAATCGTAAACATGTATCATTTTAACTTGTGAAATGTGCATATCTATGGGTGAGATTGAGATGTGTTCACAGAGAGAAATTAGGTTGTTACTTGGTGATTCATGAACCAATGGTTCTGTCGACTATTGTTGAATTTAATTGAAACAACGGCTATGCCGCAGGCTAGTTTTAGTCGATAATTTGTTTATTTCTGGTTGCGACGTTTCGGACACACTCGGTGTTCCATTATCAAGCACTACAAAATCAAAAAAGTGTATAAGTAAACAATATAAACAAAACATTCTGTTCATCACAGACTCACAGTTAGAATGCGTTTTTACGCAAAATTGAAATTCTCTCTTAACGCGA
>NW_022599159.1:361-2113 GCF_009176505.1 Sitodiplosis mosellana | reverse complement strand
CAAAAATACTCCGTATGAAAATACTGTTTTAAGGTACTATTTCCTAGGCGGCCGATTTTGGTCGCCGATTCAAGAGGGCATTCGGAATTTTTTGCTATAACTTTTGAGCCACTGAACGGATTTTAACAAATTTTATATTTTTTGAAAGATGTATGTAAACTTCATTTTTTTTAAATACAAATTTTTTAAAAATCCATCAAGTGGTTTGACAAATATATCAAAAATGCTTGAATCGGCGGGAAATCGGCGGCCGATCTTGGCCGATTTTTAGAATTTTTGCTATACGACGATTCCACACCAAGTGTAACAAAAATCGGATTTGACCTCTCCGATTTCGCTCAAACTTGGTGTATAAACTTCTTATGGCCAAAAACTCGCATAGCCAAAAAATTAGGGTGACCTTCCCCAACTGATGAAAAATTAGGGTGGCCGATATTTTGTGAAAAATTGACTATAGAACTTTTTTCACATTTTTCACTATGAAAAGTGTGGTACAAACTTTCAATACTATATGCGTGGTTGGATAGATGGATAATCGATGGGGCTACAAAAAAGTCTTCTACGACCACCCCATTCGGGCCCATTCAGGCCCTCAAATATGGGTTGAAGGTATAAAAAGTGAAATATCGCAGTTGGACGGGGGGTCAAGTGGCCGTTTTTTCTTTGGTTTAAGAGTTTGCCCACCTCGAATTCTTCAATTTAATGACTAGAAATCACGTGTCTCTGGAGTCAATTTTTTCAGTAAAAACACTAGACAAGTTCACCATTTACCATTTTTCATGGTTTTTCGAGTATATAATTTCTTTTGACACGGAATAGGTGATCTGACAATAGTGGTGTGTTCAGATAAAATGCTCACCAGATTCCTACGAATCAAAAAATACCATTGGCTAGGGCTCTCATACCCTTTGGAGAGGCAGAACAGGCTTAGGATAATCGAAAAATCGTGCTCCTGCAAGTATGCAACCATTTTTAACTGCTTCTAAGTAGGGTTTACAAACGTTTCGACAAATACCGCAAACGGTGTTATAAAAACGTTATTTTTCTGTAGTGTTTTTTTGACAGTCCAAAATACCGCAGAAATAACGATAAAAAACGAAAAAAACGTTTTTTGGGCGGTATATAACGGCTCTGTAAAAAAACGTTTTTAAGAAACACTGAAAAAAATAACGCGTTTTTAAACCCTACTTCTAAGGCACCAGCGCAGGTGTGGTGTGTTCCTCGATTTGGGACAGAAGAGGCGGGTTTATGTCGTGTATTGTTCTACGCGTAATTTGGATTTTTTGCGAACTTTCCAAATATTATCGTGGTTTGGTAATAAAAGAGGGTTTCTGCCCTGTTATTACTTTTCCGTACACAACGTGTCAAGGGAAAGTATAGGAATTGGTCCCGAAAACTTTTTTCGCAAAATTAGCTTAGATCATCATAAAAACTCATGAAACGCGTAGAAAACCACTTTTTGAGACACTTTTCCGTTCGTGTGCCGTCGTCGTCGTTGTCGTTGTCGTTGTCGTCGTCGTAGCTGTTTGTAAACACGATAACTCAAAAAATAATTGAGATAATCCAAATCTGAAAGTCCCAAAAGTTTTGTATCCAATAAACTTAGTTTAAGTTCGAAGATGAGCCATTTTCGATTTGACCCTGGGGTACTTGCCCTAAGAAAAACCTCAAAAAATTGACACTTTTGTATGGGAGGTACCTTTAAATCGACTCCGATTGGCTTCAAACTTTCTGGGAATTCATTTTTTGGGA
>NW_022599159.1:0-261 GCF_009176505.1 Sitodiplosis mosellana | reverse complement strand
TTGATCGCATTTGCAGAAGTTTGATTTTTTGTCCTCAATTTTTGTCGAAATTTTCTTGGAAAAAATTGAGGGCCCAAAACCAAACTTCTGCAAATGCGATCAACATGAAACTTTCAGAATCTTAGTTTTTCTTCAAAAAATGAAACCTCAGAAAGTTTAAAGCCAATGAGAATCGATTAACGGGTACCTCCCATACAAAATTGTCGAAGTTTTAGTTAACACTATGACTGTTCTTCATATTTGCAACATATTACTGTTCTT
>NW_022599158.1:305-4939 GCF_009176505.1 Sitodiplosis mosellana | reverse complement strand
TCGAGGTACCTCCCGAACAAAAGTTACGTTTTTCATACATTTTGCTAGAGGACAGTCCGAATGTTCGGACACGTTTTCGGACGGACGGACAATTTTTTGGCCGAAAATTTCAATGAAATTAAAAACACGTTTTTCCCGTCCGTTCGCCAAAAATTTCAATTTTTCAACAAATGGTTCGCGTATTTAACGCTAATAATTTTCCGACGGATGATCGTATCTTGATAAGTACTTTCTTCTGATACTTCTTAATGAAAATTGTATGAAGAAAAATTCTCAAAACTAATAAGAAAATTTATCAAACTATTTGTTCTTGTGTAAATGTTGTGTTGATTATTAAAAGAGCATAGAAATGTTTCGATTCTCAAATACTACAGTAACTTTTCATTTTTATTCATATTTAACACCGCCAATCATTGGCTGAATTGGATTTTGTACAATGTTAGTATGTAATTTGTACTTATAGTTGTCATATGGGCATAAAAATTTAGTCTAAACGTTTTGACACAAAATAACTTAACCAATAAAAACAGCATGTCCGAAAATTTTATCTCGGACAAACGGACAGCATGTCCGAAAATTTTATCTCGGACAAACGGACAAACGGACAGCATTTGTTCGAAACTGTCCGTGTCTGTTGACAGCTTTAAACTACACTATAAAATCTATAGGGTACACTAGAGTGGTCCAAAAAAAAAAGTTGTCCCTCATCCGGAATGTCCGGCCAGTTTCGAAAAATATACCTCAAAAAAATAGGTTCTGTCTAAAAAAATGATATGGGTACCATACAAAATCATGAGGCAAGAATTATATGAAATTTTTCATGACAGCGATTTCGGAAGCCATTTTGGATCTCAACATTTCGACTAATTCCATTATTCCAACCAAATTTCGACAAAAAGTGTTGATGGGGTTTTGTTTGGCTCGTCAATATCTACAACTTTCACCAAGACATCAGCCCTTGAAAAGGCCTTCTGGGCCAGTTACAGTGTAAAATGACCGGAAAAATGGCAATTTTTCGGCATTTTTTGCATTTTTTGCTCTACTGGTCCCCCAGGTGGTAAACTTTTGTTCAGTTTTCGACTCGTGTCGTGTAGCCAGCAGCCGTATGAACAATTTGACAACTTTTTTTTTTGGACCACTCTAGGGTAAAGCTACCATGTATTTTCTAGCAGTGTACTGGAAAAATCAGTACCAAAGACAGTTTTTTCGCAAAATCTCGGAAACGGCTGGATTTAGACCCCAAATCTCGGCCTTCGGCTACCATCCCCATGAAATTTTCCGCCCGATCGAATGGGACTTCTCACAGTTTTCCCCGATTTTCCATTTTCCTTTTATAGCGATATGTTCATTTTCGGAAAATTTTCCAGGGATTTGCAATTTTCCGGGAAATTTTCTTGAATTCGTTTTCAGCTTACTACGTAGCATTACTCTAGGGTACACTATAAAAAATTTGTTTGTTTTTCTGCATTTTTATGGAGAAATTTTGGTCCCACGGAATGAGTTATGACAAATAATGACGATGTGACCCAAAAACCGCAATGATTTCATCAATTTTTTTGGTTTTTCTTGGGTTTTTTCGAAAAAAAAATGAAATTTTCTGAAATTGTTTTTTTTTCGACTTTTCTTTACATTTTTTGGAAAATTCCAATCGTATGGAACATATTAGGGCCCAAAAAGACGTTTTACGTCGGAATTTTTCAATTTTTTCGATTTTTCGTGATTTTTTTGGGAAATAGTATGGAGCTCTATTTCTCCATTTTTTTATTGCAACATGTCAGTGTTTCGACTTGGATCGACTCTGAGACGTCATTCGTCAACTTTTCATACCATAATCACTTTTTTTTCTCTCCGTCTATTTTCAACAAATTTGTTTGTTTTTAAATTGTTTTTCGTCTTAATTATACGATATTTTACATCAAATTAAAAGTTTAAGTCCTGTTTTACCTCAGCAATATAAAGTTTTCGTTCGAAATTTATTCTTGTGTACAGTTTCAGTGTATAATTTCTTCAAGTTTTTCTTCGTTCTGTTTACTTGTTATTGTTGTTGCCTACTGACTGACTGTAAACATGTGTACATCGAACTGTGAGGTTAAAAGCCAAATCGCTGAGCTGTTGACAATGCTGGAGCCAATATGGAACAAATTAAACCAGCTCGAACATCTTTATTCTGACGAAATTAGCTCCGTGAGTTCG
The DNA here is from genome assembly GCF_009176505.1 of Sitodiplosis mosellana. NCBI lineage: Eukaryota > Metazoa > Arthropoda > Insecta > Diptera > Cecidomyiidae > Sitodiplosis > Sitodiplosis mosellana. The sequence goes on along the minus strand of NW_022599158.1, from coordinate 2,746 downwards.
GACAAAGCCGATAAATCGGCAAACTGACGTACTGAGCCAATGGATGAAACTCCGGCACCAACCCAAATTCAGCAGCAAATATCGGACAACGTGTCAAACTCGGGTTCACCGCTTGGAGACTTGCAAAATGTAAACATTTCACGGCGGAATAAAAGCAAGCGGCCCAGACTTGACTCGGAAGAACTGAACTCTTCAGATGAAGAGCAAAGTGACACTTCACCGCTGTGCAAATTGGTTTTTAGTCGTGATGCCAGCGGGAAGAGTGGACAAAACGGTGCAAATTCAAAGCCCGTTGATACTGTATTGATGCGCTTGGTTTATTTAACCGATTTTTTTTTTTTAATATAATAATACACCGCCAAAGACTGGCTGTTTTTATTCAATTCTCATGATTGAAAAAAAAAAAAAAAAATTCCACCGACAACCGAGCCTGCCGACATTATTAATCACTTGAATAGCATTGAAACTGTCCGACCTTTGACAAGTGATTTCAAAATTACCAAGCTCGTAAAGAAAGACAACAAAATGGAGTTGTCTTTTGTGTCATTCAAACTTGATGTTCCTCGCCAACACTTTGACAAGGTAATAGCAGCAGGTATTTGGCTCAAGAAAATCAAAGCCACCGAATTTCAGGTCAAGTCTGTGAAGTCATCTGCACCGGCAAACCTTCCCAAAACTCATGACAACCATCAAATTCGGTCGCAACTACAAAATTTATCAGCAAAGGCCGCTCAAACTAAGTCAAAAAAACTCCATTAGCACAGTGAAAACTCAACGGTTGGAACCGGCAATGCATGCATCGAACCGGAATTGCAACAAACAACCACTACAGCGCCCACGGAGGGGTCGGCGCCAACGCAACCAGCAGAATTTGTGCCAAAAGAGCTGTTGTCTTCAACGTCAGCCGCAACCCGTCGTGAAGAGACAGCACAACGGCTGCACAGGTTACTACGAAGGAAATCGTCACGATTTTCATCGCCGATGTTGCAACTAGAGTCATGCACATCGGATGAACACTGCGTTTTGTGTACAATCTATTACCAAAACTGTCGTAGCATATGCAACGAACACAAACGCTTCTTTTGTACCACTGCTTCCTGCGATCACGATATGATAATTTTAACTGAAACGTGGCTCAGAAATGATATTTATGATGCTGAATTTTTTGACGATTCATTTTCTGTTTTTCGTAAGGATAGACTTTTCCAATGCGGCGGTGGTGTACTAATTGCAACCAAAATGACAAATTCGCCAGTGAAAAGATAAAAATTGCCGGTGCTGACGATTTGGAAGACGTTTGTGTGAAAGCTACTACTAAATCACATAACATCTACATCTACTGTGCATACATTCCACCAAATTCACCGCAAACAGTTTACGAATCACATTTAACAGCCATGCACAAAATCGCTACCGATCCTGAAGATGTTGTTATTTTTGTTGGTGATTTTAATCTGCCGCATGTTGAATGGTCAATCGATAGCGACGATGACAACATCATGATTCCAACTAAATTTGCGCCGGAGTACACGGCCACTTTCATCCAGGAACTCATAAGCATGGGAGTTCATCAGGTAAATCATGTACGTAATGATTCAAAAGAACGACTATTGGACTTGTTCTTTACTAATGATTTCACCAACATTTCGATTGAGCGTGTAAATGAAGTTAACGCACGGAAGTGGAAGATCATCATCCACCGATATTAGCCACATTTGAGTGGCATGGAACAATACAACCGAGGCCAACATCAAAACAAAAGCATTCAATTTCAAGCGTGCCAACTATAAGGACATGAATGCACACTTTGCAAATATTAACTTCACCGAATTATTCCATGGAAAGACAATCATCGAGAAGGTGAACTTGCTGCACAAGACTTTGGACGATGCAATCATCAAATTTGTGCCTACTTACATCGTCAAGTCGATACAAAAATGTCCATGGAAAAATAAATTCCTAATAACACTAAAAAATAGGAAAAATAAGGCATGGAAACGCTACAGACGATCAGGATATCATCAGTCGTTTGAATGGAAATACATTTTGGCGTCTCGTGAATTCGATTAACTTTTTCACTTTTTTGTCCGTGTCCGTTGACAGCTTTATTTCAACCCTCTTTATGGGGAAACTGGGTGTTGGACCTTGATGAAAATGTGCCAGAATATGGGCCTGGGTATCCTGTATCAAACGGTATATAGCTTATATGCCGGTCAACACTGTTAATGGTACCTCTAGTGTATCGATTTGAAGTCGTAATGAAGAAAATTAGAGAAAAGTATTGGAAATTCAATTTTGAAGCCCTATTACGGGGAAACTGGACGTTAGACCTTGATGAAACTTTGCCAGATGATGGGCCTTGATATTCCCTATCCATTGATATATGGCTTATATGCCGGTCAACCAAAGCCGGTCAACCAAAGCCGGTCAACCAAAGCCGG
>NW_022599158.1:0-295 GCF_009176505.1 Sitodiplosis mosellana | reverse complement strand
CCGGTCAACCAAAGCCGGTCAACCAAAGCCGGTCAACCAAAGCCGGTGAACCAAAGCCGGTCAACCAAAGGCAATTAAAGTAAAGCTGTCAACGGACACGGACAAAAAAGTGATTTACCCGTATTGTTATACGCATGAACAAAGCAGTCTGCTTCAACGTAGAAAAGTAGTGCGCAGTAAGAAAACAAGAACGTACAGGTTTCGGCAACGTTGCATTATAGCGAATATGAATGAACGTAATGAGAAATGTAACGAGAAAATACGTTCATTCTTAATCACTAGTGAAGCCACGTTG
>NW_022599157.1:0-2166 GCF_009176505.1 Sitodiplosis mosellana | reverse complement strand
AGTGCTTGATGGTGTGTTTCATTTTTTGCTATGTTACTTTTGCTCATGTTGCATGTAAATGTGTTTGGTTCATTCGTCCATAGCAAATCCAACATTCGTTTGTTTTCATTGTGGTGAGTACATATTTGAAACAAACCCAGCTCGTGGCACGTATCGATGATAATTTTCTCTTTCTCGCTCACTGCATTAACAGCGACGGCTATTTCTGGATTCGACTCAAATTTGATATCAGGATCATGAGCATCATTTGCGTTGCATGTATACCAGATCAGATTGCGCAAATTGAAATCACCTGACACAAGTAGTATATCGTTTTGCTTTGCTTTTGATGCTACTTCACGCAATGCATTCATATGTGCTTCATAAACTTCCAACGGTGAATCAGGTCTTATGTAAACTTGGACCAGTATAAAGTTTCTTCCGTTGCATTTTACTTTGACCCATACTTGTTCAGCACCAAAATGTTCAGCTGTTCCGATACATTGCGGATTGAATGCTTTGTCAATTGCGATAAGAACGCCACCCCAACCCTTTTTCTTGACACGCTGAAACTGTTCAGTGGCAGGTGATCTATCGCATCTGAATACTTCGAAGTTCGGTGGAAATATCTCTGATGAAGAAACATCTGCGTTGAGGTGCGTTTCGCTTAACATGTAAATTTTAAAAATTGCTGCTAAAACTTCTGATAAAAAATCAACTGATTTGTCTATACTTTTCACGCCGTTCAAATTATTGCAGTATATCAAAACGTCATCAAGCATTATTTGACTTACATTCCATAGTGATTTTGATTTTGAAAGTTGAACGGTTGGAAGGTTTGATGTGGTGTGTGTGAATAGTGCGGATGGAATAGTGGCATAGTTGGCTGAGAATGAACCTGTTGCTGAGGTGGAGGGTAGAAATATGGCATTTGGTACCAAAAAGGAGACGGCACATTAATAGGTAAATGTTGCAGCGGCTGTTGTTTATGGTGTCCGAAATTATTGACCGGTATTTGCCTTTCTCGGTATTGTGAACGATATTCATGACGACGATGCCCATTCCCATTGACAATTCTCCTTCGATCAATGCGATTGTTTTGATATGTTTCATGGACATGTCTGTTGTTATAGTTGTTGCGATGATTCCGATTGGAATTGACTTGTTGTTGCACATTTTGTTGTGGCATTGGACTTTGTCTTTTCTTTTTCGGGGCATTTGATTCAACTGGGCTTGTGTTACTTTGCATTTTCAATGGACAATTGAATTGTTTCAAAATGCAGTCCGGATTCCATCCATCCATTGAGACAATTCTTTCACAAATCGTACGAGACAATGTTGAAATTTTGAATGATGAAAATCTTTTTGTTTTCCCTTTGAATCGTTTGTTGGGTAATTTTTCAACAAGAAAAGAATCGTTATTGGCGTCCAAATTACCAATAATGAGAGCAGCAACCTCATCGGGACTGGTTTCTATTGGCATTCGTGATACGTGAATTGCATATACACCGTTCACAGGAGATATTTTCGGTGTTTTGATATTCTTTTGTTGATTTTTGCTCGTTTCGGCTAATTGATGTGAATCTCTGTTTTCAATCTCTGTCAGTTGTTTCTGTGAGTATTTGAATTTGCACACTTCACATGTTATTCCGAACGGTGAATCGACGTTGAATGTTGAAAAAAATTCGGGCACTTTGTCTATGTCATTCAGAATATTCCAGTTGATTGTACCACTTGCCTCTGTTTTTTTTCCATCAATCTGAACTTAATCAGCATTTCCTTTGTTCGTTGTACATCTCGATTGCGCAGGCATTCAACATATACTTTTTTGTGGCAAAATATGCAATTCAATGACCATCCGTTATATTTTAATCCCGAACAATTCTTGGTTTCACAACAATGGGGTTCAGATGACATTTTGTGGTTAAGTTTTTCAAGCAGCAAAACAAAAATCAGTATTTCTCAATTATTTTCGGGTGTTTCACTTGAACTTCAATTTCTTTGGTGAATATTTTATTCAAACTTTCATGTCGTTGCAAATTAAAGTCGAAAACGTTTCCAAAAACCTGAAAAAAACTCGAAAATTTATTAACTTTTGCAGAGCAATGAAAAAACAATGTTGATACTTTGACAGCTGTCAGCAATTTTTGATGAACATATTCGGTATTCCATCGGGACCAGATACCA
>NW_022599156.1:0-6731 GCF_009176505.1 Sitodiplosis mosellana | reverse complement strand
AATGCAACGATAGTTTTCAATTTTCGATCTCGCCCCCTTTTTGAAAATAGGTGACACACTCGAGCGTTTCCATTTGTCAGGAAAATGGCCAGTTGACAATGATTCATTGAAAATCTCGGTGAGTGGAGCCGCCAAATGACTCGCACAATTCTTTAGTATCAACGGGTGTGTAGTATCGGGCAACTCGCCCGAAACGTCAAACGATTGTCACAGAAACTGATTCAATAAAACCACACTTGAGCGTGAACCACAGAGCCTAACAGACGTGTGTTTTAATGCAACATTACATTGGCGACGAAGGGCAAGCGAATCATTGCGTGAGAAAAGAAGAAAAAAAAAAGAGAAAAGAAGAAAGAAGAAATGGGTAAGAAAACTAAAAAAAAAAAAATGAAAGAAAAAAAGATATTGTGCAAAAATAAAAGCGAGGAAAAATAAGAAAAAGTGAGTGTGCATGGCGCATGTGTGACTTGATCGACAATGGAGCCGAAACAAAAACATAAGATTTGAACCGCGAAACAGAAGAAAATATACAGTTTTAGATTCGTTTTGATTTTGAGCATTCAAAACAAATGCATTTTTTTTTAGATTCAAACCACATATTTTGATTCATTTTTCGCAGTATAGAAAGAATTTCACAACAATGAATAACATTGAAATTTGGCCGATCGACAAAGTCAGACATGTTACTGCACGTTTACAAGTAGATAGAATCATATTTGCACCATGAACGACGCCAAATACGGAACGAAATTTGGGAATGAAAAAAAACTCGTTGCACGCAGTAGTTGTTGTTGTTAAACACGAGAGCCAACACGATGTGTTGTTTGGTGGTGACACACCGCAACATCTCAGTGGCGAAAGAGAGAATGGAAACATAGCAACAGGCAGCAACGATAACGGTGTTTCTCCGAAATGAAATAGAGGATTGTTGTTGCTGATGTTTTGTTTTGGCGCGTCGACGTCGCGCATCGAAATTACGAAGAAAAGCATTTACGTGGAAGTACCGTAAAACAATTGCATGAGACGAATTCACGGTGACAAAACAGAGATATTGACAATCGTGCGACTTAAATGTTTGCAAAGCAGCCAAAATATCGAACGGGAGCAATTTGAACGATTGCTGAGTGCATCTTAAATGTTTGCAAGAAATATGGAAAGGGGAGCAATATTGAAAAACGAATTGATGCGACTTAAATGTTTGCAAATGACAAGTGCGACTTGAATGTTTGCAATAAATACAATGTAAGAAGGAAAAAATCTATTCGAACAAGCCTGAATGTGAGCAACTTAAATGATTGCTGAATGCATCTTAAATGTGTGCAAAATCATAGCGAAATGTTGAAAGTTGAGCAACTTAAATGATTGCATGATACATGAAAACAATTTAATGTTGGATTATGGAATAGCGCGATTTAGATGGTTGCAAATGAAAAAAAATGAATGGAAAAAAAGAGAGGAAAAGATATTACACTAAAGAGATTGATGCAACTTAAATGTTTGCAAGAAAAGTGATAGAAAGATAATTCTGGTAACCGTACAGAGCATTGAGTACCGAGGCCATATCGAATTGAAGTTGAGTGAATTGAAAAAAAAATATAGAAGAAGAAGAAAAAATAAAGAGAAAGGAAGTACTTCCCAGATTTGTTCCGAAAAGTGGCTCGTAGAATAATAAATTGAATACATGAAAAGAGCGTTAACAGAACAATTGAATTGAAACAAGGATATTTTGAATGTTACAGATTTAGCGAAGCTGATCGGTGTTGCACCGTTTGATTACACAACATGCACAGATGGTGGTGGTCATGAATGGCAATCGTGGGTACGATCGTTTGAATGGTATTTGCAAGCAAACAAAATCGAAGATGCGGATGACAAATTTGCAAAGTTGATGCATGTGGCTGGACCAAAGGTTCAAGAATTGTTCGCTACACTACCAGTACCAGAAAGTGTAAGCAAAGTAAGCAAAGGACCATTGCGAGGAGGATGTATACCGCATTTGAACGAGTACGAAATGGCAATAGCCAAATTGAATGACCATTTCCAACCGAAAAAGAATCTCACGTATGAACGTCACGAATTTCGCCAGATTAAGCAAGAGTCAGAGGAAAAGGTGGCGTTTTTCGCAATGCGACTGCGGAAACAAGCGGATCGTTGTGAGTTTGGTGATAAATTTGAAGAACAAGTCAAAGACCAAATCATTGAAAAGTGTGCATCGAACAAGTTGCGCCTCAAACTGTTATCGTTGGGCGATGCTGATTTGGATAAGATCATGAATGAAGCGAAGGCATTTGAAGCCGTTCAAGAACAAAGCCAGGTACTAAACGACAAACACGGTGATGTGACCAAAGGCACAGAAATAAACAAAATCGAGATGCGATCCAAACCAAATCCAAGTTTGTTCAGCAAAGAAGAATGCCATCGGTGTGGCTATACTGGACACCGGCAATTTGATGAAAAATGTCCGGCAAAAGGCAAGACGTGCAATAAATGTGGTGGCCGTAATCATTTCAGTCGTAAATGTCGTAGCACGAAAAGAGGACGAAATTTCAATGCCGATCCACAACCAAACAAGTTTGGAAATGTTGTCTCGGAAGAAGTTAAGCGAGGAAAAGATGAGCCACAAGAGAAAAAGACCAAGACTGACGAAACCGAAACGGTTAAAATGGTTGATGCATACCAATCGAATTTGAAAGATGAATATATTTTTTGTATCGAAGATAGCAAAGAACAACGTACTGGTGACACAGACAAAGCCATGGTGAACGATGAATGCATTCAATGTATCGGCAACGACAAGGCGAATGAAATTAAGTGCAAAATCGGAGGTGTACAAATCGCCGCCACAATTGATTCAGGAACGAAAAAAAACATCATTGATAGCAAGGCTTGGGAGTTTCTCAAAGCGAATCGCATCGTAGTGCTAAGCCAAATCAAAGGCGCTACCCAAGGTTTTCGATCATACGGTGGGTACCCGTTGACAATGATTGGACTGTTCAGAGCAAAGATTGAAACATCACACAATGAACTGGTGGCAGATTTCCACGTTGTTGAAAATTATGGAAAAGTTTTGATTGGATACGAGACGGGAATTCCATTAGGAATAATGAAAATTGGGGAAAACGTAAACGAAGTCAGTATGATCGAACCGATGGGCAAAATTGATGGATTTGTTGTTGACATACCAATAAACTTGGATGTGAAGCCGGTCGCCCAGCCATACCGACGTATGCCGGTACCGATGGAAGAAAAAGTTGACAGAAAGATTGATGAATTGATTGCGCAAGGAATTATCGAAAAGGTAACGAAAGAATTAAAAAAAAAAAAAAAGGAGAAATGTTGTGTGGTTGTGTTGATTAAAAAGTTAAATGAATGGATTGATAAATGTTGAAAAATTTTACGAGCAGGTAAATGAGCCATCACCATGGATCTCACCAATGGTCCCAGTACCAAAAGGAACGGATGATGTTCGAATCTGTCTTGACATGAGACGTGCAAATGAAGCAGTGATCAGAGAAAATTACCCATTGCCAACGATGGAGAACTTCCTACCCCACATTGGAAAGGGCAAAGTTTTCACAAAACTTGACGTCAAAGACGCTTATCACCAGGTCGGAGACATTTTGTCATGAAAAGTTACATAACTATTTTGTTTTGTTCAGCATAAGTTAGAAAAGAGAGAGAAAGAAAGACAAAAATAGAAAAAAAAAGAGCAAATGAAATAATAACAAGTTGAATTTTGATTAAAAATAATCTGAAAAAAAAAATCCAAAAGAAAAAGAAGAAGAGAAATTTTCTGTTGATGTTCCGAATAATAATAAAAAAAACAAACACCAAATATTTACGAAAAGTTGAATTGTTTTGTTTGTTGTAGGTAGAAATTTCCGAAAAGTCAAGACAAATAACTACGTTCATAACACGCAAAGGATTGTACCGCTACAAACGGCTGATGTTTGGCATCAATTGCGCCCCAGAGCTGTTTCAAAAGATCATGGAACAAATTCTGGCTGGATGTGAAGGATGTTTTATTTACATTGATGATGTAATCATCTATGGTGAAACAGTAGAACAGTTAAAGGAAAGAGTTTCAAAGGTTCTCGCTGCACTCAAACGACACAATGTCAAGCTAAATGAAAGTAAGTGTGTGTATGGTGTTGAAACAATAGAATTTTTGGGACACAAGCTATCGGCATCCGGAATAACACCAAAGCAAGACAAAGTTGAATCGATTAGACATTTCCGCCGCCCATCCAACGCTGAAGAGGTGCGCAGTTTTCTAGGGCTTGTCAATTTCGTCGGCATATTCATACCAGATTTGGCAACAATAACCGAACCATTGCGAGCGTTGACTAAAAAGGACACGATATTTGTGTGGGTCCGGTTGAACAGCGAGCATTCACACAATTGACAAGAAGCTTATGTTGCGACTTAGCATTAGGATATTATGATATCGATGATCGCACACAAGTGTATGCAGACGCTAGTCCAGTAGGTCTGGGTGCTGTTTTAATCCAAATCAATGATAAGGGACCGCGTGCTATTTCTTACGCAAGCAAAAGTCTGTCCGACACTGAGAAACGCTACTGTCAAACTGAAAAAGAAGCATTGGCGTTAGTATGGTCAGTAGAACGATTTCATTTTTATTTGTTTGGTCGATACTTTGAACTTATCACGGATCATCGAGCATTGGAAGTAATATTTGCACCAAAGAGTAAGCCATGCGCAAGAATCGAGCGTTGGGTGTTGCGATTACAATCGTATAAATTCAAGGTAATATACAGACCAGGAAAAAACAATATTGCGGACCCGCTATCACGATTGGTTACCACAGAAAGACCACAACCGTGTTTTGATATAGGTGCCGAAATATATGTCAACAACATCGCTGCATCAGCGGCACCCGTGGCGATTAAATTGGCTGAAATCGAAGAATTATCACAAACGGATGAAATAATTTGTGCAGTGAAAAAGGGTCTCACCGATAACGATTGGGAAGAGAAAGCCATACCGTTGAAACCGTTTGAAACTGAGTTGTGTTTGGCCGGCAACATTCTGTTGAGAGGTGTTCGTATCGTCATGCCAGAAAAGTTACGGCAACGAACTTTGGAATTAGCTCATGAAGGGCACCCAGGCATGTCCAAAATGAAACAACGGTTGCGAGGCAAGGTTTGGTGGCCGAAAATAGACACAGAAGTTGAAGCATATGTGAAGAAATGTCACGGATGCATGATGGTAGCAGCTCCACCAGCACCCGAACCATTGAAAAGAACAACACTACCAAGTGAACCGTGGCAGCATTTGGCAATTGATTATTTGGGCCCACTTCCATCTGGAGATTATTTGTTGGTAATTGTCGACTATTTCAGCCGATATAAAGAAGTTGAAATCATGAGAAAAATTGATTCAGTGGAGACCATCAAACGGTTGCGTAGAATTTTTGCACTTTTTGGTTATCCTTTGTCTATCACGGCCGACAACGGAACGCAATTAGTCAGCGTTGAATTCAAGGCATTTTGCAATGAAACCAATATTCATCTGAACAGCACTACGCCATACTGGTCGCAGCAAAACGGTGAAGTAGAACGCCAAAATCGATCGTTGCTTAAAGTACTGACAATCAGCCAAAACCAACGATCCGATTGGAAATCAGATCTGCAAACTTACCTACACATGTATCGGGCGACACCGCATGCAACCACACTCAAAACGCCATCCGAACTAATGTTGGGTCGTACGATTCGAGATAAGCTACCTAACATCAGCCAGCCAATGGAACAGAATGAAGAGCTCCGGGACAGAGACAAAGAGTCAAAAGAAAAAGGTAAACAGTATGCAGATGAGAAACGGCATGCAAAGCCAAGCGAAATAAAAGAAGGCAATGAAGTATGGCTGAAAGATTGGTCAAAACAAATAAATTGGCACCCAAATTTGATCCAATTTCGTACAAGGTGATTGAGCGTAAAGGATCCGAAATCGTTGTGGAACACACAGAATCGAAAAAACGATATCGTCGTGCATGCAATGATGGTCGTAAGTAAAAAGAAAAGGGAGAAGAATAATATCGTGGATGGAATTATCTATTTGGTTGAATCCAAACGTTGATAGACAAGAAAAAATTAATATCTATTCCATTTCAGCCCAGCACACAGCCAAGCACACTGGATGAAGCCATTGCTCAAGGACCGGAAACTGAAGCTGTCAGCGAACCTCGGCCGAAGCGAAACTGTACCAAACCAGCTAGATACACGGATTAAAATTTAAGAAATGTTTAATTTGAAGTTGTTGTAAATGAAAAAAATTATTATAAAAAAAAAGAAGGAAGTGATGTAGTATTGGGCAACTCGCCCGAAACGTCAAACGATTGTCACAGAAACTGATTCAATAAAACCACACTTGAGCGTGAACCACAGAGCCTAACAGACGTGTGTTTTAATGCAACATTACAGGGTGCATACTGTTGGGACCCGTACCTTTCTTTGTGTTCACGGCTTGCAGCTCTTCAAGCACGAAATTGATGTCGAGCTGGAATTCCTCAGTTTGGTGTGACTCATCGGTAGGCGATTGTTGAACGCCTTGAGTCGTTGAGTCATCGTAGTTGCTACTGAAGAAGTTCGCAAACAGGTTGGCCTGTTCTGTTTCGTTTGCTGTACGCACATCACCAAATTGCATGACTTTTGGTTTGTTGTCGGTGCTCTTCTTTGAATTGACATATTGCCAAAATCTCGATGCGTCAT
>NW_022599155.1:1690-2142 GCF_009176505.1 Sitodiplosis mosellana | reverse complement strand
GAGAATGAACCTGTTGCTGAGGTGGAGGGTAGAAATATGGCGTTTGGTACCAAAAAGGAGGCGGCATATTGGTCTGTGGCAATTGTCCATTGTGCATGTGATCTACACGATGGCGAGGTTCATAATTATATCGACCGTTGTGGTTATTACGATTTCGATTATGGTAGCCAAATTCATTCGATCGATCCTCACGTCGGCGTCTGTGTTGGTTATTCATGTCCCGACGCTGATTGTTGTTGTTGTTATTGTTCCGGTTGTGTCTGGTGTGATGTTTGTTACTGTTGTTGTTGAATCTATTGGAATGTCGTGAGTTTGAAGTTGACTTGGCTGTTGTACGACGGTAGTCATTGTGTTTTCGCCTATGAACATTACTTCGATTACGTGTTTTTTCAAAAGCTCTAACACGATATTCACTTGACCAGATATCGGAGTTGCATAGCAATTCACATACC
>NW_022599155.1:0-1590 GCF_009176505.1 Sitodiplosis mosellana | reverse complement strand
GTATAATGAGTAGAGACCATTTTCATCGCATACAGGTAGGATTTTGTGATCTGTGCTCTTGTTGATTTTGTGATTGGATGGTTCTGTGTCGCTCAAATGTGTCAGGTTTCCATTCAGTTTATCACTTGGTTTCCATTCAGTTTATCACAGGTTTCCATTCAGTTTGAAGTTGACTTGGCTGTTGTACGACGGTAGTCATTGTGTTTTCGCCCATGAACATTACTTCGATTACGTGTTTTTTCAAAAGCTCTGACACGATATTCACTTGACCAGATATCGGAGTTGCATAGCAATTCACATACCCCCCGTGTGAATACGGTTATTTTGAAAGCATTGTAGGTTTTGCGGTATTTTCTTTTGCTGGGCAGTGCAAAAACCTTGAATATATCCGGATTTAGGTTGGCTTTTTCCATTAAGTAGCTGACAATATCATCTGAAGATGAATCTGTATCAGCTTTGGAAACGTACAAAGTGTATAGTCCATTTGCATCTTCCGTCGGTATTACAATTCGTTTGGTATGCACATTTGGTTTGTTGGATACGCTAATGTTAGTCGGCAACATACCAGGTTGGTTCATTTGAGATGTTTGATTTGAGTTTTCATGACTTCCACTCGGTTTATGTACATTGGATCGGTCGGTGCCATTATCATTTTGCGTGTGACTTCCGAATTTCGCTGTGCAAACTTCACACGTAAGTCCAAATGGTGTGTTTTCATCAAAGAATTGTTGGAATTCATTCACTTTGTTTACACTCGGTACACCTTTGAAAACGAAATATGGATTGCCATCACTGTCCTTCGCTTCACTCATCAAATCGAACATGAATAGGAGCTTTTTCGTTCGCAGCTCATCACGGTCACGTAGACATTTTGCATTCATTTTTTGTTTACAGAAACGGCAATTTAAAAAAATATCATGATAACCTTTGCAATCATTTGTTGCACAAGAGTGTGGTTCAGTATGTGTTGCCATTTTGTGGTTATGTGAATGGTAGACAAAGTAAAAATGTACTGATAAAAACAAAAATTAAAATAAAATTAATAAAACTTCATATGGCTCGTGTGTGCGTTGACGAGAGGTTTCTGAATATATAAATTTTATCGAAAATCAATTACTGTTTCACTTTTAAATTAATAAAAAACAGAGATTTACAGAGCAGAGAGAGCAAATGTACGACTTTTGACAACTCTCGAAAATCTCGTTCCTATTACGTCGAAGGAAGGGGGAAAAACCAGAAAATACAATTTTCATTTTTGTCAATTTACGAAAGGCATGTTTTTACACTTTGTTCGTATCAATTTTGGCAAAATGGGCTAAAATATATTCGCAGTTTGTAGGGCCAAAATTAATTACTTTTCCGCAAACTTTGTTTGTATGGAAAAGTATTGGTGCCAAAATTTCATGACATCTCCTCTTTCGGACCACTATAACGTCACGCCAAACTTCAAAAAGCACATATCTGTACACTAGGCAATGTAGATGGGAACAAATCCTATCGATCAAGACCTATCTGCCTCCAAAAACATGTTTTTTACTATGAAAAATGTGCAAAATAGCGATGTTCGTATGGCGTCGTCCGCGTCCGCGT
>NW_022599154.1:1115-1377 GCF_009176505.1 Sitodiplosis mosellana | reverse complement strand
AAACAATCGGAACGTGGAACGTCAACAAATGAACTGACATTTGTTCGCAATTCTTAAGTTACTCTTGTGTTGACAAAAACACGCAAAAACACGAGAAAAATGTTTGATTTTACGTTTTAAAATAACAAGATTAAATTCTTGCATTGAAAATTTTTTTTTGCGCTTTTTAATAAAAATAAACTCAAAATATTTCTTGAGAACAGAAAACCGCTCAATAAGCAATTGACACATGTATATATTTGTATACAAGCTTTTGAATTTG
>NW_022599154.1:0-1105 GCF_009176505.1 Sitodiplosis mosellana | reverse complement strand
CTTGCACCAGTTGGCGTTGACGTAAGAAGGCATAGCGTCGATAAAAACATAAAAATCTGCTTGCATTTAACTGATATCTCGCTTATTCCATTGATAGATACACTGAAGTTCAGCAGAAACACCCAGGAATAATTTTGAAAAACTGATTTTATTTTTGCCGCTTGAAAAACTTGACCGCAAAATGTCAAATGAACCTCATTGCTGTGAATCCAAGAATTGTTTGGGATCAAGGTATAACGGATGGTCATTGAATTGCATATTTTGTCACAAAAAAATATATGTTGAATGCCTGCGCAATCGAGATGCACAACGAACAAAGGGAATGTTGATCAAATTCGGATTGATGGAAAAAATCACAGAGGAAAATGGTACAATCAGCTGGAATATTCAGAATGACACGAACAAACTATCCGAATTCTATTCAACATTCAACGTCGATTCACCGTTTGGATTGACATGTGAGTTCTGCAAATTAAAATTCTCACAGCAACTACCAATAGAGAATGAGAACAGAAATTCACACCAATCGGCCGAAACGAGCAAAAACCAACAAAAGAATATTGAAACACCACAAATATCACCTGTGAACGGTGTATATGCCATTCACGTATCACGAATGCCAAAAGAAACCACAACCGATGATGTTGCTGCTCTTATCATAGGTAATTTGGACGCCAATAATGATTCTTTTCTTGTTGAAAAATTACCCAACAAACGATACAAAGGAAATGCAAGAAGTTTTTCATCATTTAAAATTTCAACCTTGTTTCGTACGATTTGTGAAAAAATTATCACAATGGACGGATGGAATTCAAACTGCATTTTAAAACAATTCAATCATCCATCGAAAATGCAAAAACCAGTCTTACCAGTTGAAACCGATGCCATGAAAAAGAAGAGACAAAATCCGAAGCCACAACAAAATGTGCAGCAACAAGTCAATTCTAATCGGAATCATCGCAACAACAACAACTATAACAACAGAAATATCTATGAGACACATCAAAACAATCACATCGATCGAAGGAGACTTGTCAATGGGAATGGGCGTCGTCGTCATGAATATCGTCCACAATACCGAGAGAGGCAGATACCGGTCAATAAT
>NW_022599153.1:0-20054 GCF_009176505.1 Sitodiplosis mosellana | reverse complement strand
AGTAATTATTGTATGAGTTATGAATATGAGCAGTTATCACCTCAATGGTATCGTAATCGGCATTCACAAAATCTCGGTAACTATAATTCGAAGTTGGTTTAAATTGGTTACAATCAAAATTACCAATATTTATCTCATACGATATGTGATGTGACTCCTGGTTCAGTGGGTGATAATCATTTTTGGAACAATTGACGAAATCGGTGCTGTTAGTAGAGGTGTCAACGGACACGGACAAAAATTCGGACATTGGTGTCCGTCTGTCCGAAAACCGAAATTTTTTTTCGGACGTCCGGTCCGAATGTCCGAAAACCAAAATTTTTTTCGGACGTCCGGTCCGAATGTCCGAAAACCGAAAATAATTTTCGGACGTCCGGTCCGAATGTCCGAATTTTTTTTCGGACGGACGGACGGACAAGGGGTTTTGTCCGAACTTTTTGAAATTTCTCGGACGTCCGAATATTTCTCGGACGTCCGAAAATTTCTCGGACGTCCGAATATTTCTCGGACGTCCGAAATTTTTTTTATTAGAAAAATCAAAAGAAAATTGGGTAAGAATACGCAGCGTATTCTTCTTCTTCAGGACATTTTTGCATTTTTGGTTGGAAAACTCTCGGAAAAAGTTGTCTGGTTTGAACTTTCCGCGATTTCCCAATTTCCCACAGTAGTGCTTTTCCGAGAGTTTTCCAACCAAAAAATGCAAAAATGTCGCTGAAGAAGAATACGCTGCGTATTCTTATCTAAAGCTGTCAACGGACACGGACAAAAAATGAAAAAAGTCGTTTTTGTCCGTCCGTCCGTCCGAAAACTTCGGACGGACAGAACTTTTTTTCGGACGGACAGATTTTGTCCGTCCGAAAAAAAAGAAATTTGTGACAAAATTTGTCCGTCCGAACTTCTCGGATGGACGGACAATGTCCGAAAAATTTTATTCCGGACAAACGGACAACGGACACGGACAGGTTTTGTACGAAACTTTTCGGACACGCTTTTTTGTCCGAACATTCGGACAGTCCGAATGTTCGGACACGTTTTCGGACGGACGGACAATTTTTTGGCCGAAATTTGCCCGAAAATTTCAATGAAACTTAAAACACGTTTTTCCCGTCCGTTCGCCAAAAATTTTAATTTTTCAACAAATGGTTCGCGTACTTAACGCTTATAATTTTCCAACGGATGATCGTATCTTGAGAAGTACTTTCTTCTGATACTTCTTAATGAAAATTGTATGAAGAAAAATTCTCAAAACTAATAAGAAAATTAATCAAACTATTTGTTCTTGTGTAAATGTTGTGTTGATTATTAAAAGAGCATAGAAATGTTTCGATTCTCAAATACTACAGTACCTTTTCATTTTTATTCATATTTAACACTGCCAATCACTGGCTGAATTGGATTTTGTACAATGTTAGTATATAATTCGTTCACTGTATGTCAGATTCGAAAGTTATATCATTTGAATATTCTTTTTGAACAGATCGCAACCGATGTGATGTAAGTTTTGGTATAGAGGAAGAAAAAGAATACACATTAACAAAAAAACAATTCAAACCAATAAATATAATCATTTTATTTCTTGTAATATTTAAAATACACCGAAGTATTGTTTTCGCGTGTTTTCGTATACAAAGTCCACAATGAAGTTGAACAAATGTCATTCCGTTTGTTAACATTCCATATTCCGGTCGATTTTTGTTCAATGGTATGTACGGCTTGAAATAGTTTTGTGCATTTTTGTGTAGTTTTGTGCGGTTTTGTGAGATTCCGAGCAATGAATATTCGTTTGTTTTCATTTGTTTTATTTTTGGATAACATTTTTCAAAAAATTCAATGGAATAAAAACGAATTTTTTGTGTTGCATAGATTGACGTTTTTTTTTTAAATTAGTAGTTCAACATCGTTCAAAATCCAACGGATGTGTATATACATGGTAATACCATGATGGTATACAAGATTTCAAACTTAGGCGAATTCGAGAGAGTGATTGTCAAATAGTTCACTTCCTAACATCAGTTTCGCGGCGAAATTTTTTTTATATGGGAGCTTAAGGAGAAAACACAGAGTCGTAACATTGACGTTTGAATCTTATCAATGTATGTCATGTCGTATTCTTAATTGAATACAATTATTTCCGATTAAGGCGACTCTATACTTATACTAAGGCTATTACAGCTCGACTGGTTTTTTTGAATTGATCGTCCCGATCATAATTAATTAATTTCAATTAATGCTTATGGTTAATACAATGTGCAATGGGAAAATCGGAATGTAATACAATAACTGGAGCTTAATGAGCAATGGAACTGAATTTTCAATGACAATAAAATGCAATCGGAAATAATTGCAATTAAATCTTTAACATAATGTTCAATTGATTAAACTGATAACAATTTCAATAATAATAATGTTAACTTGATTTAATTAACCACTCTCCGGGTTTCGAATTGACCGTCTCGGTCACTTAAAATTTTATTTCTTAACGAAAGTTTCTTCGACTAGAATTCAATTTTACAATTTACCATTGTTTTACTAATTCGAAACAGCTAATCTATAGAATAAAAATCAATATAATCGTTATTTGGTTATCACGAATGGCCTTGATTGACCGAATGAGAAAAAAAAAATTAAGCAATAGTAATACGAAAAATTCTGTAACAAAAGGGGGAGCACACTTCGGTTAATTTGAATACTCAAAGCGTCACTTCTCAGAATCAGACCCACAATCCAATGCGCCCTGTCCCTCGACGTATTTGCGTATGCGTGATGCTTCAATTATACCATCATACGGAATTTGTGTTATCTGACAATTTTCTATATCTCTGACAACATATCGATCGTTCGGAAGTGCCCTATGAATCCGATAGGGTCCACGAAATTTCGGAATAAATTTCTTATTTGTACCAATCGTAGTATCCACGTTTCTAATCAGAACGTATTCACCTTCCTTGAACTGAATATGTGGTTTCCGATTTTTTATATGCCAGTCTAAATTACGCTGTTGTGATTTATCAATGTTTTCGGAAGCCTTAGCTCTCAACGTGTCTAAGTTGCGTGGAGCATCCAGAGAGCATTTCTCTTCCATATGTTCCGTCAAAACGTCAACTTCTTTTCCTCGTTGTTCAACACCATACAACAGCTTGAACGGAGTTTGCTTGGTACTCGAATGAACGGAATTGTTGATGGCAAACTCAACTTTACGGAGTAATTTATGCCAATCTGAATGCTGAATAGGTTCCGAAATCTTTGCTAACATGGCCTTGATTATTCGATTTACACGTTCCACTTGGCCATTAGCTTGAGGTGATGCAGTGGCATTTTTCACATGTTCAATATTGTTTACAGCCAGATGCGACTCGAATTCTGCGGAAGTGAAGGCCGTGCCACGATCACCAATCAATCTCCTCGGCTGACTGTAATATTCGATATAGTTTTCCAAAGAATTTACCACTTCCTTAGTGTTTGTCGTAGTACATGCATACAACTTAACGTATTTCGTAAACGCGTCAACAATGACCAGAATATGCTTCTTTTTGGAAATGAGAGACGGAAGCGGGCCAAAATGATCAATATGAATAGTATCGAACGGAACTGGTTTCTTCGGAATACTATGTAAAGTTCTGCCGGAACAGTGAGGCGGAATCGCGTTTACAACACATTGGACGCAGTTTTGCACAAAATGCTCAACCTTTTCTTTCAATTTCGGAAACCAATAATGCAATTTAATTTTATCGATGCACTTAGTCACTCCCATATGACAAATCTTATCATGTGCCTGGCGTATGATGTTCGTTTCCATTTCTTTCGGAACGTATAACAATGCTCTTTTTCCCTCCTTTTGTCTATATACCAGGCCATCGTCTAATACAAAGTTTTCTACGTTTCCCTTTTCCAAGGAATCACGTAGCTGAACAATGATTTCATCACGGTTCTGAAAGATTTGTAGCTGAAGGTCAATATCCGTCGGATCAATAACGGCAATGATGTTTTCTGAACTGTCATTACTTTCCGTCCGTTCGATTGGATATCTACTTAGAGCATCTACGTGAGCCATCTTATTGCCACTACGATGCTTAATTGTATAGTCAAACTGCTCTAAATATAGTGCCCATCTAGCTATTTTTGGAGTGGTTTTCTGTTTGTTCAAGGTATGAACCAAGGCCTCACAATCGGTGACAATAGTAAACGGAATGCCCAAATAAATTTCAAATTTCTGAACTGCGTACACTACAGCCAGTGTTTCCAATTCGTAACTATGCAATATGGACTCGGCAGGTGTGGTGCTCTTAGAAAAATAGCCAACTGGTTTCCATTTCCCACCGTCCTGTCGCTGAAGGAGCATAGCGCCGTAACCCCCTGAACATGCATCGCAGTGTAATTCAGTTTCACGTTTTGGGTTATATATGGCCAATATTGGAGCAGACGTTATCTGTGTCTTGAGGTCCTGGAATATGGATTCACGCTCCTTATTCCACTCAAACTTAACATTATTTTTCAATAATTCACGGATTGGTGCTGAATAAACTGAATATCCCTTCATGAATCGGCGTAAAAAGGAAAACAATTCGTTGGCCTTATGAACGTGATCAGTATTTCTCGGTGATGGCATATTTCTTACGGCTTCCAAATGTCTGTTATTCGGACGAATTCCCTCACTATTTACGATAAAACCCAATGTATCAATTTCTGAATAACAAAATTTGCACTTGCTTGGTTTTATTTTCAATCGATTCATGAGTTGGATATTGGCGGATTTCATACGAGCGGGTGTCGTCGTAGTTTTTATGGACGATATCAATTTATTCAGTAAAACCCTTCCGGAACATTTAGATTTATTGAAGCGAGTCTTACGCAGATTGGCAGAATATCGATTGAAAATTCCCGGTCCAATTTTAAAACCAAATGGCATTTTCTTGTATTCATATTAGCCCGATGGCACTACAAATGCTGTGTACTTTATACACTCTTCGGCCACATTAATTTGGTGGAAGCCATTTTCCAAATCCAATGTTGAGAAAAAACTACAGCCCCCCATTCGCTCTAAGCAATCGTCAATGTTAGGCATCGGAAAATTATTTCGAACCATGATCTTATTCAAGGCTTTGTAGTCAACACACATTCGTTTGGTGCCATCTTTCTTCGGAGCCAATTTAATTGGAAAAGCATAAGGGGAGTTACTATGCTGAATAATACCCCTTTCGAGCAATTCGTCAATAGTTTTATCAACAATTTGTCTATCGGAATAAGAAATTCGTCGAGGTTTGAAACTAATTGGCACATCGGAAGTTAACTGAATCTTCATTTCGTAATTATGTTCAATGGCCGGAATATTGTCAAGATCTAGGTAACTTTCCCGTATTATTTTCTCAATGGCTTCCCGATGAAATACGTTTAACTTTGGATTAATGTCGAATTTGTCGGAAGAAAGTAGCTTATCCGTTTCAATTGCGAATATATCAGGAATCTCACACTTTAATCGTGCGTCATATTTGATACCACTCCATTTGGAATCATTGTTATCGCTTAAATCGGAATAAAATGCATCACTGTCAATATCGAAACTTTGAGATGTCGTATGATCAATATTGCTGTCAGATTTTTTTAGATTTGTAAGGGTCGGAACACTCGCTGAATTACTTACGCTGTCACAATTTGCAATACACGCATTTGGCAAACGTCGGCATAACTCACATTCCAATAATGTGTCCGATTCTTTATCACTAAATGAACTGTACACTCAATGCAATATTTTATTTGAAATTCGGATATTTTATTTCTCTCCAGATTCAAGTCCACTTCAACTTTTGGTTTTATAATACCATTACTAACTGGATTTTTCATTGAGAATTGTATTCCAAAAGCACGCAAAAAACTGCGGCCTAACAAAAGAGGGTACGGAATAAAATTGTCCGGAACAACATAAATTTTAACTAATTTGACTACATTTCGAAATTTAATCTGAATTGAGATCACGCCGTACGTGCAAACTCGGAAATTGCCTAATCCTTTGTATCCGGAATACGCTGTAGTCTTATTTGGTATCAATTTCTTCGGAATCGTCGAGAATCGCATCAAGTTAACGGGACTGCCGGAATCGAAAAGAGAAACAAAATCCTTACACACTTGCACAGAACACTCAGTTAGAAAAGTAACACTTACCGTATTCACCTCCCCGAGAGCTCGACTCAATTCGTCAACATCATCTTCGTTTCCCGGTTCTGAACCGTCAATCAAAGCAATTCGATTCACATTGGGTGGTGGTTTCGGCTTGGGACAATCCTTCAATTGGTGTTGTACTGAACCGCATCGGAAGCAGGAACCTTTTGGTCGTTTATTGGCTGTGCAATTATCCGAAATGTGTCCATATCCGGAGGAATTATAGCACTGAATCTTGTCTTTTGGTGTCGTGGAGCTTGCTGAAGCGATGCCTGAAGAACTTGTCTTTGGTTTCGGTCGGAATGCGCTGGTCGGAATAGCTGAACTGGCTAAACTGGCTTGGTTCGATTCACGCAGTTGCGAATAACGGTGCGATAATTCTTTCAATTGGGCGATAGTTTGGACTGGGTACAGAATAGCAATATGTGCTGAACTATCCTGAAAACCCTCGATGATGGTTTGTTGTTCGTCAATTCGTGCACGAGATGCAATCTCTTGCATTTTCAGAATGTATCCCATGGTGGTTGTTTTCGATGAGCGGAATGTCGTTTTCCTCAATCGGTCGATAACTTCACTGACGGAATAAACGTGGCCAAAATTTGCCAAAAAATTCGCACGAATTTCGGAATATGTGGCTGAACTATCGGTACGCAAGAACAATTCGGCCTCTGAATCACTTTTCATCGATTGGCGGAAAAATTTCAATTTTGTGATGTCATCAGCATTCACTGTGTCGCACGCCCGTTCAAAATCATCAAGCCATTTGTGCGCATCGTAATCATCGGAGCCACTGAACAACGGTACTAAATGCTTAACATCTTTGTAGCTCGCTTTCAAAAAATGCTGAGTAATCGGTGTGAGCATGCTCGATTCCAATTCGAGCTATCGTTTCTTCTTTTCCATCAACCGCAACCGTGCATCCAATAATTCTTCTTCAATCTGAATTTGATGTAACTGAATAGCGGTTTCTGTTTTCGGAATGCGCGTCAATGCTTCGTCCAATCGTCGCTGTTCCGCTTCTTCTTCTTTCTTTTTCATTTCACTTGCGCTCGTTTCAGTCGCAGTAGGCTCTTGTTTACCGTCATCTGAATTCAATGCGTCGCCTGTTTTTTCGGAATGTTCGCTCTGAACGGTTGATTTGTTGCCAATGTGTTCGGCATACAGTGCCCGCAATTCAACCACTGTTGCACTTCTTCCAATTTCAATACCGTGCTTGCCCAGTTCGGCGGCCAATTGTGCTTTATTTAACGTGTTTTCCATTTTTTCCGAAAAAAATGTGCACTTTTTTGCTGTGGTGAATTCAATATGGCGGAGAAAAAAAATCCGAGTACCACCGACACTGCGCCTTCTTTACAGTTCTCATATAAATGAGCCCAGAAGCGCCAACTGGTGCAAGAACATGTAATAGAACCGTTGTATACCAATAGTATTAAAAGCTTACACGTTGGGTATACTGTTATTGACTGTTTTGAATAGTAGTTCTTTCACATAAAAACATAAAAATCTGCTTGCATTACACTGATATCTCTCTTATTCCATTGATATTTTTTCCACAGCATATCACTATTAGAATCATTGTGTCGACATGAATCAATCAATAAACAAACCAAAACAAACACAAACCACACAATGAAATACCACGTTTGTATAAAAATAGCAATCACTTGAAGCGAAAAACTCAAAAAAACATGTTTCAATAAAAAACAATATTCTAATATTTTAGAAAATATAAAATTAAATGAAATTTTTGTGTTTCACGTGTTTTCATCAACATGAATAACTGCGACAAATGTCACTTCATGTTGTCATTGAAACAATCGGAACGTGGAACGTCAACAAATGAACTGACATTTGTTCGCAATTCTTAAGTTACTCTTGTGTTGACAAAAACACGCAAAAACACGAGAAAAATGTTTGATTTTACGTTTTAAAATAACAAGATTGAATTCTTGCATTGAAAAAAAAAATATTCGCGCTTTTTAATAAAAATAAACTCAAAATATTTCTTGAGAACAGAAAACCGCTCAATAAGCAATTGAAACATGTATATATTTGTATACAAGCTTTTGAATTTGACGTACGTTGTGCTTTTAGTACTTGTTCTTGCACCAGTTGGCGTTGACGTAAGAAGGCATAGCGTCGAGTACCACTTGTTGAACACAATACAATGCAATTTACGATATTTTTTTCTTTTCGGAATTAATTCGTCGAATTATATCGGAATATTCACTAAATTTCTGAGATCTAAATGAGTTATTATTTTTTTCTATCCTGTTCGCAGAAAGCTGTAATATGTGTACAGCGGTATTTATTGTTCAATGAGATCTTTATTAAGTGTGTTCGGTTCTGCTGCAAGCGACTGAATGCCGCACGACTATACAATGTCATGTTATGTCAGTTCGTGTGTCGTTCTACACTGTGAACGACACACAGCTACTATGGAATACTGAAAGGGCTATTAAGGCGACTCTATACTTATACTAAAGCTATTACAGTATACAAGATTTCAAACTTGGGCGAATTCGAGAGAGTGATTGTCAAATAGTTCACTTCCTAACATCAGTTTCGCGGCGAAATTTTTTTTATATGGGAGCTTAAGGAGAAAACACAGAGTCGCGTTAAATGAACCATTTGTTGAAAAATTGAAATTTCTGGCGAACGGACGGGAAAATCGTGTTTAAGTTTTCGGACGGACGGACGGACAACCTTTTGTCCGTTGACAGCTTTACCGAAAACTATGTTCGCAAAATTGGTTTAGATAATCATAAAAACTCTTGAAACGCGTAGAAAACTTTTTGAGACACTTTTCCGTTCGTGTGTGTCGTTGTCGTCGTTGTCGTTGTCATTGGTGTTTGTTAACACGATAACTCAAAAAATAATTGAGATAATCAAAATCTGGAAATGCCAAAAGTTTTGTATCCGAAAAACTTAGTTTAAGTTCGAAGATGAGCCATTTTTGATTTGATCCTGGGGTACTTGCCCAAAGAAAAACATAAGATAATAATTGACACTTTTGTATGGGAGGTACCTGTAAATCGATTTCGATTGACTTCAAACTTTCTGGGATTTCATTTTTTGGGAGAAAAATAAGATTCTGAAAGTTTGAAACCAATCGGAATCGATTTACGGGTACCTCCCATATAATTTTTTTGAAATTTTGACTAAAATTACCGATTTTTGGACAATTATGTATGGGAGGTACCCGTTAATCCAATCTGATTGGCTTCAAACTTTCTGAGGTTTCATTTTTTGATAAGATTCTGAAAGTTTCATATTGATCGCATTTGCAGAAGTTTGATTTTTTGTCCTCAACGTCGTCGAAATTTTCTTGAAAAAAATAGAGGGCCAAAAACCATACTTCTGCAAATGCGATCGAGATGAAACTTTCAGAATCTTATTTTTTCTCCAAAAAATGAAACTTTAGAAAGTTTGAAGCCAATAGGAATCGGTTTACGGGTACCTCTCATACAAAATTGTCGAAGTTTAAGTTAAAGTGACCGATTTTTCACTTTATTTTTATATTTATATTTTCACTGCCTTTATTTCAAGAAAATTCACAAAAAATAACCAAAAGTACCTACGGACAACGCAGGCCAACGGTACGGAAAAGTTCGGGATTACCAATGTAATTCTTTTTATTTCTATACAGATGTGAGGATGTAAGAAAACAATTTGTCAATATTTAATATTAAATTTTTGGTTCTGCTCGCCGCGTACCGACGAGACGAAGTTTGAACGGCTGGTTGAGTTTCTGAATTGATCAGGTAGTTTAAGGTAGTCAGTGTGCCGTAACGTTCGTACGCTCTCACCTATTGCTATGTCGTTGCGTACATTGGGACAATTTGCGTTCCCATTAACGATGTCGTACATGAACACAATTGAAGCGTTCATCCTCCTACGTTCCAACGATGTCATGCTCAGCGCTCCCAGTCGTTTGTTGTATTCGGTGATATTGTATCCGTTGGCCGCTGTACGATATTCTCTTCGGGCGAACTGTGTGAACTTTCTCAAGACGCTCTCGATTTTGTCAATATGTATGGCATAAGTTGGCAGCCATACAACGTTGCAGTACTCAAGATGAGACTGAACCAATGCGTAATATAGTGTTTTGAGCGTTTAACGTCGGTTATGTCGAAGCAAAATCTCCTAATGAATCCAAGGGCAGCTGTCGCCCTCGATGTAATTGCGTCGATGTGTTTGACAAAACTAAGCTCCTGGTCAATGATGAAACCGAGATCTTTGTGGTCCAATACGCGTTTGAAGGTGAAATCACCGTATTTGTAATTAGTGTCGATGATGTCCTTCCTTTTTGTGGTGATTGTAAGGACGGCGCTTTTGTCAAGGTTCAGGTGCAAATTGTTTACGTCGCAACAAACCTTCAGTTTGTCGAGTTGATGACTCGAGTTGATGACTTTGGCGATTTTTACATCATCGGCGAACAAGGAAATGAACACGTCGTCCATTCCATCGACTATGTCATTGATGAATAATAAAAATAATGTGGGTCCGAGATGACTTCCCTGTGGTACGCCAGATGACACGTTGAATTCGTTTGACTCGCTGCTCCCATACTTAACGAATTGTGTTCTGTTTGACAGGTATGATTCGATCCTAGCAAGAAGATTGTCCGGCAGGTTGAACGATCTGAGTTTCAGAATCAATCTCTTGTGGTTAACTCTGTCAAACGCTTTACTGAAGTCCGTGTAGAGAACGTCGACTTCCGCACCTGAATTTATGCCTCTCTGGGCATAGTAGGTAAATTCGGTGAGATTAGATGCAGTGGATCTGGACTTCATGAAGCCGTGTTGCTTTTTGCCGTTGTATATATAGTTTCGTGTTGGGTTTGTCAAATTCGCGAGACGCCAAAATGTATTTCCATTCGTAGTATGGTTTAAAGCCAGTCCGTCTGTAGCGTTCCCATGCCTTATTCTTCCTATTCTAATGTTATTAGGAATTTGTTTTTCCATGGACATTTTTGTATCGACTTGACGATGTAAGTAGGCACAAATTTGAAAATTGCATCGTCCAAAGTCTTGTGCAGCAAGTTCACTTTCTCAGTGATTGTCTTTCCGTGGAATAATTCGGTGAAATTTATATTTGCTAAGTATGCATTCATGTCCCTGTAGTTGGCCCGCTTGAAGTTGAATGCTTTAGTTGTAATGTTAGTTTCAGTCGTGTTTATACCATGCCATTCAAACGTAGCCATTATCGGTGGATGGTGATCTTCCACTTTTTTCTTCAATGCGTTAGATTCATCGACGCGCTCAATCGAAACATTGGTGAAATCATTAGTGAAGAACAAATCCAAGAGACGTTTCTTTGACTGATTACGCACATGATTTACCGTTGAACACCCATGCTCATGAGTCCCTGGATAAAAGTGGCCGTGTACTCAGGTGCAAATTTAGTTGGAATCATGACGTTGTTGTCGTCGCTATCAGTCGACCATTCCACATGCGGCAAATTAAAATCACCAACAAAAATAAGTACATCCTCTGGGTCAGATGCTATTTGATGCATGGTCGCCAAGTGTGAGTCATAGATTGATTGTGGTGAACTTAGTGGAATGTAAGCACAATATATGTAAATGACGTGTGATTTAGTAGTAGCCTTCACACAAACGTAATTTAATTCCTTCAGTGGAAAATTTGTCGTCTTTGGTTGCAATTAGTACACCACCGCCGCGTTGAAAAAGTCTGTCCCTACGATGAACAGAATATGAATCGTCAAAAAATTCAGCGTCATAAATATCATTTTTGAGCCATGTCTCAGTTAAAATTATCATATCAAAATCCTTAGAAGTGGCGGCGCAGTAGAATCGGTATTCTTCAGGACAAATACTGTGACAGTTCTGGTAGTAGATTTTAGTGAGAAAAGCGCAGTCATCCGATATGGCGTGGTTTAGTGCCATCTGTTGCGATAGCCTTGATGATTTTCTGCGCAGCGTTCGTTGTAGCAGTATCGATGGCAGTTCGGTTTCACTTGCGAGCAACAGCTCTTCTGGCAATGATTTGTACGTAATTGCCGGCGTTTCCGTTAAGGCTGATGCTTCTTGGGTTGTTTCCTCATCCGCTGAGCATTCACTTTGCCAGTCTCGTTTTTTGGTTTTGACCGAAAATTTTGTGTGTTTTGTGTGTTTTGCCGATTTGGTTGAGATTTAACCAGAGCCGGTGTGATTTTTTGCTGGTTGGTGGAAATACTCTTCTGGCCTTTTGGTTTCGCGGATGGTTTCTTCTGTTTCACCACAAAATCTTTCACGGTCATTCCCGGCCACAATTTCTCTTCCCGGAACAGAGGATAATGATCAGCGGGGACATCCAATTTGAACGAAACAAAAGTTGGGTTAGGGAAGTTTCTTTTGTTCGGCATTAAACTCACACAATTCAGTTGGCCAGTGAGTGGACAGGT
The DNA here is from genome assembly GCF_009176505.1 of Sitodiplosis mosellana. NCBI lineage: Eukaryota > Metazoa > Arthropoda > Insecta > Diptera > Cecidomyiidae > Sitodiplosis > Sitodiplosis mosellana. Next base: position 7,493 of record NW_022599153.1, on the reverse strand, counting down.
CGCAGCATAATTTTTCAAGTGTTGAAAAATAATTTCCGGACAGGCATCCACTTTGAACGGTGACAGATACAATGATTTAGTGGCACTGGATTTCGGTGGTACACGGTGATCTGAGTTTGTGCCAACAACAAAATCACTCAGGATGAATGCACCGGTTTGCAAACTTGTTACGCTGAAAGAATTTTCTACCGACTCGGTTCTGGCCCGCTTACGTGTGTTGACATTCGATGAATAGTGAATGGGCGGTAATTGCAAACCGTTCGGGGCAGACTGACCACTGTTATTATGTGTTGCAGTTGACAAGGAACTGCCAGTCAAGTTCGATACACTCGTGTCCGTATCCGTATCCATATCCACTACAACTTCAACAATCAACAATCGTCAATTGGAATTGATGCGGGTGGCAAAGTGGTTGAATCCAAATTTAGTCCATCCAACATTTTCATGATCGGAACGAGATTTGTTTTGATGACAGCGAGTTTTTTTTTTCAGTTCAATGCATTCTGTACATGTCATGATGATAGGTTATGGCAGCTACGTACAACGACTGATTTGAACACAAAACTTGATATACTATTGATAAAACAGGTCTTAACGTCAGAATATAACTCAATAATTTTAGACGATCAAATATAGTTGAAAAATAAATAAAACTATGATATTTACAGAGCAGAGAGAGCAAATGTACGTCATTCTGGCTCATATGTGGACCTTTGGATACCTCTCTATTTCTCACATTTTTTATTATTATTATTTACACCGCCAAAGACTGGCTGAATATTTTGGTTTGCAGGAAAACGACTCCAAGAGTCGTGAAAAACCTGATATTTTCGTGTTTGTAAAGTATAGGGTATTTTCATACAATAGATCATACAATAGATCATACAGGTCAGGGATACCCGATTGGAGCGACACTGTTTGTCCTGTTTATCATTGATTTGCCACATTGTCTAATGAACTCCAAATTACAATCGTTTGCCGATGACACTCGTTTTCCAATGCAAATAAAGCGACATGATGACTGCTTGGCACTTCAGGATGACTTAAATAGAGTTGTTGATTATTTAAAACGTAATCGCATGAACTTGAACGTTGAAAAAACGAATTTCGTATCATATCACCGTGGCGAGCTGAAATTTGACTTCAAGTACACTATCGAAGGGAAGTTGATTGACAGAGTCAAAATAATAAAGGACCTTGGAGTAATTTTGGATGAAAAAATGAACGTGATATGTGATATGTGCGCTTAAACATATCGAGTATATAACTGCTAAAGCCAAAGCTAGACTTGCGTGGATAAAGCGTTTTGGAAGAGAGTTCAACGACCCATGGACCATAAAGAAACTCTTCTTCACATTCGTATTACCTATTATTGAATACGGATCGCAAATATGGAACCCACACACCAATGAGAAAATTGCTAGAATCGAATCAGTCCAAAAGCAATTTCTACTGTTTGCGCTGAGAAAAATGCAATGGTCACACAGATTCATCTTGCCACAATACAACAATCGTCTGCTGTTCCTACAAATGATTACGTCAATTCAAAGAAGAGTACTGACAACAAACCGAAAGTCATGCAACTTGGTGACGTGCGTACGGCAAACGAAACTGAACAGGCCAACCTGTTCGCTAATTTCTTCAATAGCAACTACGATGACTCAACGACTCAAGGCGTTCAACAATCGCCTGCCGATGAGTCACAGCAAACTGAGGAATTCCAGCTCGATATTAATTTTGTGCTCGAAGAGCTACAAGCCGTAAACACCAAGAAAGGTACGGGTCCCGATGGTATGCACCCGTTGATACTAAAGAACTGTGCGAGTCATTTGGCGGCTCCACTCACCGAGATTTTCAACGAATCATTGTCAATTGGCCATTTCCCTGATAAATGGAAGCGCTCGAGTGTGTCACCAATATTCAAAAAGGGGTCCAGATCGAAAATAGAAAACTATCGTTGCATTGCAAAACTCCAAACTGTGGCGAAGTTCTTCGAGCATTTGGTGAACGTCAAACTTCTGTCTCTGGTACAGGACAAAATCACCAAAAAGCAACATGGCTTTATGAAGTCCAGATCTACTGCGTCTAATCTCACCGAATTTACCTACTATGCCCAGAGAGGCATAAATTCAGGTGCGCAAGTGGACGTTCTCTACACAGACTTCAGTAAAGCGTTTGATAGAGTTAACCACAAGAGATTGATTCTAAAACTCAGATCGTTCAACCTGCCAGACAATCTTCTTGCTTGGATTGAATCATACCTGTCAGACAGAACGCAATTCGTCAAGTATGGGAGCAGCGAGTCGAACGAATTCGGCGTATCATCTGGCGTACCACAGGGAAGTCATCTCGGACCCACACTATTCCTGTTGTTCATCAACGACATAGTGGACGAAATGGACGACGTGTTCATTTCCTTGTTCGCCGATGATGTAAAAATCGCCAAAATCATCAACTCGAGCACCGATGTGGAGGTGTTACAGCGGGCCATCGACAAACTGAAGGTGTGGTGTGACGTAAACAATTTGCACCTGAACCTTGACAAATGCGCAGTCCTTACAATCACCACAAAAAGGAAGGACATTATCGATACTAATTACAAATACGGTGATTTTACTTTCAAGCGCGTTTCGGACCACAAAGATCTCGGCGTCATCATTGACCAGAAGCTGAGCTTTGTCAAGCACATTGACGCGATAATTTCGAAAGCAACGGCTGCCCTTGGATTCATCAGGAGATTTTGCTACGACATAGTCGATGTTCAAACGCTCAAAACACTGTACTACGCATTGGTTCAGTCTCATCTCGAGTACTGTAACGTCGTATGGCTACCAACTTATGCCGTACATATTGACAAGATCGAGGGAGTTTTGAGGAAATTTACTCAGTTTGCCAGAAGAGAGTATCGGACAGCGGCAAACGGATATAATATCACCGAATACAACAAGCGACTCGAAGCCCTCGATATGACATCACTAGAAAGAAGGAGAGTAAATACATCAATTGTATTTATTTACGATATCGTAAATGGATACGCAAACTGTCCTACTGTACGCAATGATATAGCAGTAGGTGAGAGCATTCGTACTTTGCGCCACACTAACTACCTAAAAATCAAGGACAATCTGATGAACAAACAGATTAGAGCTCAAATTCCACAATTGTGCAAATACGCAAACAAAGTGGCTGATCCATTCCAAAATTCAACCAGTCGCGCAAACTTCATCACATCAGTACGAAAAGAGCAAAGTCAAATTTTAAGTTTAAAGTACTGACAAATCGTTTTTGTTTTTTTTCTTTCATCCTTACTAAATGTATAGTATTAATGAGGCATAACTGTGGTTTTACACAAATTTTTTGAAATTTAGTAACATTACTGTGATATAGCCATCCATTGAGTTGGTGATTATTTTGACCTGTTATTTATTTATAATGGAATATAGTTACTCTTGTCAATGTGCGTAAAAACAAACAAATCTAAATTGTATAAAAACAAAAGATCAGGTTTTTCATGACTCTTGGAGTCATTTTCCTGCAAAACTCAATATTCAGCCAGTTTTTGGCGGTGAAATAAATAAATAAATAAATAAATTACCTTAGAAGAACGAAGAAAAATCGCGCAAATTTGCTTCATACACAATGTTATCTCTGGCCAAATATCATCAAAGTATATCATGGAGAAAATCAACTTTAGAACACCACGACATCGAACAAGAAACACTCAATTTCTGGAACTGCCGACTAGAATATACAACTACTCAATGTTTGAACCGATCAATCACATGCTAACCACATATAATGAATTCTATAAATATTTTACTATTGAAAAGCCAAATCAAACGAATGAATGTGATACTAGCACTATTTCAAAAATATATAATACTTATTTAATTGTTTTTAATGTTAGTACAAGTACTGTCAAACAAAGAATAACAGATTATTTTAGAAGAAATAGAACTTGGAAAGACTGAAGAAAATAAGAATACATATTGTAAATATGCAACCAAATATTTATATCAAATAAACCACCTCTGGCGAAGAAACGCTGTATGGTGCAGAATAATAATAATAATAAGATAGTTATAGCAGTCTTTCTCGATTTGAATTTAGGGTTTGGTCTATAAAATTTAACACAAAGAAACCTAACCAATACAAGGAAATGAGTAGTAAGCCGAATTGTCAACGGTTCAAGATAATCTAACAACGCGTTTAAGAAAAGATAGACTAACTGGAGCGTTAAACATATTATTGTCGGCCTTAATGACTGCAAAAGTCATCTTTCAATTTATCAGAGAAGTGATATATTGAAGAAAAGTTTTACGTCTATTCTAACAAGTCCCTGTTGGTAGATATAAATTTACAATTTAGTAGAGACCGAAAGACATAAAAAAGTATTCTGATTTTCGCAAATACATTGACACAAACGGTAGTTTCCATTATAAAGTAATAACAGGTCAAAGCTAATCACCAACTCAGAGGATGGCTATATCAAAGTTAATGTTTGAGTTAAAATCACAGATAAATATCATTATTTCTATACATTTTGTAGGGATGTAAGATAACAATTTGACAATATTTTATATTAAATTTTTGGTTTTGTTCGCTGCGTACCGACGAGATGAAATTTGCACGGCTGGTTGAGTTATTGAATTTTTCAGCCACTTTGTTTGCAAACTTGCATATTTGAGGCACTTGAGCTCTGATTTGTTTGTCCATGAGCTTATCTTTAATCTTTAGGTAGTCTGTGTGCCTTAACCTACGTACGCTCTCTCCAATTGCGATGTCATTGCGTACATTGGGACAATTTGCGATCACATTCATTATGTCGTACATGAATACAATAGATGCATTCACTCTCCTACGCTCCAACGATGTCATGTTCAACGCCTCAAGTCGCTTGTTGTAGTCGGTGATACTTTAGCCGTTGGCCGCCGTACGGTACTCTCTTTGGGCGAACTGGGTGAACTTTCTCAACACGCTCTCAATTTTGTCGATATGCACGGTATAAGTTGGTAGCCATACAACATTGCAGTACTCAAGATGAGACTGAACCAGTGCGTAGTATAGTGTTTTGAGCGTTTGAACGTCGGTTATGTCGTAACAAAATCTTTTGATGAATCCCAAGGCTGCTGTAGCTCTCGAAGTGACCGCGTCAATGTGCTTTATAAAGCTAAGCTTTTGGTCAATGATGACGCCGAGATCTTTGTGGTCCAGTACGCGCTTGAAGGTAAAATCACCGTATTTATAATTAGTGTCAATGACGTCCTTCCTTTTTGTGGTGATTGTAAGGACGGCACATTTGTCAAGGTTCAGGTGCAAATTGTTTACGTCGCACCAAACCTTCAGTTTGTCGATGGCCCGCTGTAACACCTCCACATCGGTGCTCGAGTTGATGATTTTGGCGATTTTTACATCATCGGCGAACAAGGAAATGAACACGTCGTCCATTCCATCGACTATGTCATTGATGAATGATAAAAATAATGTGGGTCCGAGATGACTTCCCTGTGGTACGCCAGATGATACGTTGAATTCGTTCGACTCGCTGCTCCCATACTTAACGAATTGCGTTCTGTTGGACAGGCATGATTCGATCCAAGCTAGAGCCTATCCCAGATAGGGCGCAAATGGTGCGCTGCACCACGGCGCTCGGGCGCCGAAGGCGCAAGGACGCTCAAATTTGTATAAATTAGCGGAAAAGTTAAAGAAAATTTTCTAGAAATATGAAGCAATATGAAGAAAAATTGAGGCGCGCAAATTTTCCAAATATACGAAAAAAAATTGTTGCGTGAAGAGCGCCGAAGGCGCTCAAGCTCCCAAATTTTCCAAAAATATGTTTAAAAAAAGAAGCACAAAGAGCGCTCAGAATTATAGACAAATGGAGCGCTTAGAGTCGCAATTTTTCGAAAATATATAAACAGGTGTATGTATAGAAGAGCGCTCGCATAAAATATAAAATTTTGTTCATGATGACTTTTTTCGGGGCCGGAATTCTAAGTCATTCCATTAAAATCGTTCGGAATTATTTTTTTCGTACATAGGACCATATTGGAGTGAAAGAGAGAGATTCCACTATTTTTCAGCGTCCCACCGGAATTATTTCACACACAATCCACTCTTCCTTGAGTTACAATCCACTCTTCCTTGAGCTATCGGAGTAATTCCGGTGGGACGCTGAAAAATAGTGGAACCTCTCTCTTTCACTCCAATATGGTCTTATGTACGAAAAAAATAATTCCGAACGATTTTGGTGGAATGACTTAGAATTCCAGCCCGGGTGTGTTTCTTCTCATTTGGCTATTTCATGACTCAACCAAATTTAATGGAAACAATTGAAGCCGCTGTACAAAAATGCTGGCGCAATTATCGACGCATTAAGAGAAATCGAAAACAGCGACAGTTTCAATTCTGATGTTCAATTGGAAGCTAGATCAATCGCCAACAAGATCAATTATACATTCATGTGTTGTGTTTGTGTTTGGTATGACATTCTCAGTCAACCCAATAGAGCATCAAAAGCACTGCAAACGATTCAGTCAAATTTGCAAATGGCTGTAACATGTATCGAAAGCGTGAAAAATTTCTGCTGACCTACTGCGAATATGGTTGCGAGAAAGTGCTTCGGGACGCATCGAATATTTGTGAGCGCATTGGAATCGAATCGAAATTTGACGACACGAAAAGAACGACCAGAGCAAATATTATTTCTGAAGAAGATTTCCAGACAAAAGTATTTTTGCCAATCATTCAAGGTGCAATTCTTTCAATTGATGATAGATTCACAGCGCTTAATACGTACAGTGACCTGTTCTCAATTTTATACGATTACAAGAATTATGAAACGAACAGAAGGAATGGAACTCTATTAAAGGCAAGCAGGAAACTTGAAAGCGCTCTCTCACACAATGACAAATCCGACATCGTTGGAGATGATCTTTTTGCTGAGCTCGCAGTCGTTTCAACGTTAACGAACAAGAAGATTGATCATGCAGAATATCCATTGCATATTTACGTAATTCAGAAACAAAATATGGAGTACATGCTTCCAAATGTTGTTATTGCATTCCGAATTATGCTGACGATGCCGGTATCAGTGGCGACAGGAGAACGTTCATTTTCAAAACAAAATTTGAAATTGCAAACAAAATCAAATACGATGATATAATCGAAGATTTTGCGAACTCGAAAGCAAGAAGAAAGAACTTGATTTAATTTAATATGCTGATTTCTATCTTTTTTCACTTTTTCTTAAATTAATTTGAGAATTCAATTCCATATATTTTGTTTTTATTGAGCAATTTCACCTATTCTTTTCCTCCTAAGAAAAGGGCGCTCTGACAATTTTGCACCAGGGCGCAAAAAGCGCACGGACAGGCTCTGATCCAAGCAAGAAGATTGTCTGGCAGTAGTGTTGGCTCCGAACGTCCGTTCGTTCGTTGATTAAGGAAAAAAAGTGTTGTTCGTTCGTTCGTTCGGATAATATGCTATGTTCG
>NW_022599152.1:454-9176 GCF_009176505.1 Sitodiplosis mosellana | reverse complement strand
ACATTTCTGTTAGAGTATTGTGGGAAGATGTTAATTTTATGAATTTCTGCAGTGCACAAGAAAAAAAGTTGTTTGTACGGTGGGCTTGGTCTATGAGAGTCAGTTCAATATCATGATAATAACGTATTGAAGAATCATAAATTGCCCGTGAGCGCCACTGTCTTTATTAAGACAATGATTACTGAGGTCAACGGTGTTGCTAAATTCGCAAAGATGTCCATGAAATCGATTAACTGCGCAGAGGAAAAACCAGACGAAGAAGCTCAATATATGGTCGAGGAAACCGAGAAAATCGAGGAAACGAGGAAACTGAGGACACTAAAGTAATATATAGATTATTTTAAAATATTTTGGTTTTTGATTACAATTTCAAATTATTTTGTTTCCATTCACAGTGTGGAGATGCTTCAACAGCCGATGTCAACAATGAATTTGCTGAAAAGACATACTAAGATTGGTGTGGACTTGGCACTCCAAATGCTCCCTAAACAAGGAATCGCAACGTTAGGAGTAGTCATTCGATATTAAATCCACAGGTAAGAGAAATCTCATTTTCATTCTTTGTTCCAAACATATTGTTCGTTGTACTCGAACTATAGCTGCACAGCTAATAATATATTATTTGTAGTAACGCAGTGAATGAGTGAACAGTATGAGTGCTGGTAAACGACTGATTTATTGTACGATTCTTAATACTAATGAACAATAGCTGTCAGTGTCAGTGATGACAGATACTTATGCTACATCTCCCTTTTTCTAACTGTGTCCTTTGCCTCCCTTTTTTTCCAAAAATATATGTATATGTTATTTATTTTCATTTACTAAATGTATTCTTAATCTCAATTCAAAGAAGGCAGGAAACAATATTCAAGAGAAATAATCTAAGCTAAATGAAAAAAAAAATTGAATGAAAATTTTACTTCAAAAAACAAGATTTCAATAAATAACACCAATTAATAAGTTCGGCCACTCCGTGTGCATTTTCGATGAACGTGGGCTATCGGTGTTTGATTTGTTTTGTCTTGGTTCGTGTTTTCATTAAATATTCGAATGTGCCGTGTGTTCCGACGATAGTCTCGACCGTTAGATCGAACAACATATGACCGTGGTGTATCGTGTTTATCAACAACGTTCCCGTGTTGCCATTTGTCGTTGTTTCTGAATAAAACGCTTTGTTCATTTTTTAAGTCGAGGTTTCTCGGCTTGGCACATTTGTCGTAATATGATTTACAGATCTTTTGCTTTGCTTGTTGTTGTTTTTCGACGTCAATGCATAATTCGGGTCGAAATTTATCGATGTGCATTGGCAATTCAGTTCTCAAATTTCGATTTTGAATTAGCTGAGCTGGCGAATATGACATGTTTTTGGTTGGTGTGGTGCGGTATGCGAGCAATGCTCTGAGAATATCTTCTTCATTCTCTGACTTCCTTAAAATATTTTTACAAATACCGACCGCTTTTTCAGCCATTCCGTTTGACTGTGGGAAATTAGGGCTGCTTGTAATGATTTCAATATCATGCTTTTTTGCGAATTGTTTGGTTTCATAAGAACCCATTGGCATATTATCTGCAATTATTATATGTGGGTAACCAAATGTAGCGAATAGCCTTAATAATTCTGTATTTACATGATGAGCAGTTTTGCCTTTCAATTTAACTAATTCTATCCACTTCGAATAGAAGTCAACTACGACAAGAAAACTCTTTGATTTAAAATCTAAAATGTCGCATGCAATTTTCTTGAACGGTTCATTCGGAATGTCATGTGGCAAGAGCGGCTCTTTTTGAATTTTCGGCGCATTCTCTTGACAAATAATGCAATTTGAAACTGTTTGCTCTATTTCATTGGAAATGTTTGGCCAGAATACTGAATTTTGGGCACGTTTGAGCGTTTTGTTTATGCCGAAGTGCGGCTTATGCAATTGGTGCAAAATTTCTTTTCTCATGGATTTTGGAATGATTATTCGTTGTTTATAGAACAGGATTTCGTCTTCGAGCAATATTTCGGACCTGAGTCTATAAAAATATCTCGTGGATGGATCGCATTTGTCTTTATTATTTGGCCATCCGAATTTGCAATATTCCTTGATTTGCTTTAAAATTTCATCATTGTTCGTCTCTTGCTGTAATTCGATTTTACGCGCGTCTGTCACGTTAATCGACAAGATCGACTCAGTAATTGATTGATCTTCCGAAACCTTTTCACTTTTGCTCATGTATCTCGATAGATAATCCGCTAAAACTATCGTTTTGCCAGGTGCATGTTCAAGAATTATGTCATAATTGAGTAATTTAAGTCTCATTCTCTGTAGTTTTGCTGACGCTATTTTGTGTATTTCTTTATTCATGATTCCAAGAAGGGGCTTGTGGTCGTTGACAATTCGCACTGTTCTGCCGTAAGTGTAGAAATGAAACTTTTGGCAGGCGAAAATAATTGACAACATTTCTTTTTCAATTTGAGAGTAATTTCTTTCAGAAGCGGTTAGGCTGCGTGACGCAAACGAAATTGGTTTGCCATCTTGAATCAAACCACATCCTAAGCCACCCTGTGACGCATCACATTGAATAATTAACTCTTTTGAAATGTCGAAAGGCACGAGAATTTCCGAATTAAGAATGCATTTTTTGATCTCATCGAACACTTTGTCATGTAACTCTGTCCAAAGGAAAAGAACATTTTTCTTTATCAATTCACGCAACGGAGCCGTTCGATCTGACAAATTAGGTATGAACGGAGTCATGAAATTCACAACTCCAAGAAATGTTTGTAAATCATTTTTGTTCTTTGGTCGTGTCATTTCAGCAATAGCTAAAAGACGTTCTGGATCAGGCTTGATTTGATTATATGAAAAAATGTGACCTAAATATTTCACTTCTTCTAATGCAATTTGTGCTTTGTTTATGTTGAAGCGTACATTTTTCTCTCTTGCGCGGTCCAAAACCTTTTTCAATACTTCATCGTGCTCTTTTCGTGTGCGACCCACTATTAAAATATCATCAAAATAAATCATTACATTTTCAATGTCTCCAAAGTTCTCAAAATTCAATTGTTGAAACACGCCAGGAGCGGTTTTTATCCCAAATGGCAATCTTAAGAATCTGTAATTTCCATAGGGAGTTGCGAAAGTGCAAAGTTTTTTCGATTCTTCATCTAATTTAACGTGCCAGTAACCATCTTTCAGGTCTAATACTGTGAAATATTTCATGCCATTTAATTGTGATGACACATCTTCAAAAGTTGGAATAAATGCGTGTTCATTGAAAATACTTTTATTTAATTCACCTGGATCGATGCATAATCGCAGTGATTTTCAGCGTCTTTTTTCTCAACGGTGACTAAATGATTCACCCATTCACGATAACCGGTAGCCTTTTCGATTATTTTATTCGCAACTAATTCATCTAATTTCATTTTTAATCTGTGTCTAATTGCCAATGGTACTCTACGCGGTGCGTCAGCGATTGGTGTTGCATTTTTGTCAACGCTGATTTTGTATTCGCTATTGAAACATCCGAGGCCTTTAAACAAATCAGGATAACTTTTCAACACAGACTCTTTGTCAAGGCTAACTTGATCTAGTCATAATTTTTTAGTTTGATACGCGGTATTTGTGAATGTGCGCGATTCAACTGTTGGCGAGACTAAACCAAACTGAATGCATGATTTCAAACCGAGAATAGGCATTATGTCAATATCAACAACAGCTGTTTTCATATCACATGACTTTTTGTTAAATTTGCCAAGCAGAGAACACATACCGACTGGTTTCAATTTTTCCCCGCTGAAGGCTCGTAATTTGACATTCGTTCGATGCAATTCGATCTCCGTTCTCAACTGAAGGAACACACTCAGTGGAATCACATTGACTTGGGCACCGGTGTCAATTTTAAATGCAACCAATTGTCCTCCAATCCATATCTTCTCAATCCACGGATAGCTCACTTCATCGTCATCATCTTCAATGGCGTAATCCTTTTCAATTGATGAAATTAAAAATTCTTCATTATCACTAATATCACAATTTGATTCATATGCTGAAACGGCTGAAACATTTTTAGATCTACAAACAGAACTGTAATGATTTTTACGTGAACATGCTGTACAATTTTTACCGTAGGCTGGACACTGTCTAATCTTGTGTGTTAATGCGCAATATTTACAATTTACAATCATTTTATCAGACCTGTCAACGTTGCTTGTGTTACCATTACGGTTTGTGTTGTACGTTTGTTGTTGTTGCTGTCCTCTTCCTTCATTCGCACAGTCGCTTCGATTTGCTTTGCTGCTGCCGCTGTTGTTGCCACTTTGGTACTGCTTAGTGTTGTTGTTGTTGGATTTGTGCTGCTTGCGGTTTTGTGTGTGTTTTTTACCGGCCACGTGGCTGCTTTCTTCGAATGCATTCACAGAGACTGTTTTATTCATGCTCGTCATTTGCTCGCTTGTCGCTTCGTGCGTGCGGCACTTATCCACTGCTTTGGTGTAGTCGAGGTCGGAAATTTCGAGTAATTTTCGCTGTAGTCGTTGGTCGTTCACTCCCATGACAATTTGGTCTCTGAGCATTTCGTTTTCTTTGTCGCCGAATTCACAAGTGCTCACGAGCTGCCTAATGTGAATCAAAAACGTATCGAATGGTTCACCATCATTTTGCTTTCTTTGGTAGAACCTGTATCGCTCGTAGACTGTGTTCTTTTTTGGTGTGCAAAAATCGTCAAATGCCTTCACCACTTCTGTGTATGACTCTTTTTCGACTGCTGTCATGTTAAATGAATCGAAATTTCTCACGGCCTCTTCTCCGACAGCATTGAGCAGGAGGTTGATTTTAACTTTGTCATTTTTTTCAGTCAACTCACCCGCAATCAAAAAAATGTCGAAGTTTCGTTTGAATCGTTTCCAGTTTTCACTCAAATTGCCTTCAAATTTCAATTTTGCAACTTTCGTCAAATTCTCACTCATCTTGCTTGTTGAAGTCCGGTTTTCAGTCACTTGTTCGATGTCGCTATCTTCTTCAGAGTCTGGCAATTGATATTGCGCTGCTTCATTCAGTGCTCGGCTTGATGCATTGGCTCGTTGTAGTTGCCTTATATCCCGCAGACTCATCAACCGTTTTGGTGCTCGTTCTATCCCTAATTTTTCGTTTCTTTTTTCTCGTTTCTTTTGTTTTGACCAACTTGCGGCGTATGATGCACCAGAACGTGTTCTCATTTATGCGTGAATTTAACGTTGCGACAGAAACTTGCAAAATCAATCATAATTTCCAAACGTCCATGTTGAAAATATAAAGAAGCGAAGTCTGCAAATCTGGATCGGGCAAATAAAACAGCTACCTGGTTCAAGTTAAGAATTATACTGAACATTTTATTTAGAGTTTGATTTCTATTTATACTATTTTCTATTCTAAGTGCAGTTGCACTTCACAATACATTTCTTATCAACTTAGTTTTCCTCCCACTACAGTCGATTTCATCGATATTGGCAATACTCATTACTTTGCTCAAATTCAATCAGCGCGTAACTAATTAACAATAGCATATTGTTCTCTCTTGCCACATTTCTTTACTTCCGCGTTGCACATATACCTTAATTAATATTTCACTGTTCTTTACTATGAATCAAGAGCATTGACCCGCTCTTCTCGATATCGTGCGATTCTTTCTCACAAACTGTTCATTCTCTAATCAACAATATTATTTCAGTCAAATATGAATTCTAAATATCCAATTATTTCCAACACTTCCCCTGAATTTATATTTACAAGACTGTAATAAATTGTTCAAATTATTTCACCAAATAATATATGATTCTATTTCTCTTTTATCTGTTGCTACCACTGCGCAACTTTCAAAATAATGTTTATCACTATTCCACATAAACAATGTCGGTTACCCATCATTTTACTTCCCCTGTAAAATATATTACTTTATTCAAAAATTCCCGCGTGATCTAATTCAAAAAAAAAACCGCTTCTAAAAATCATAAATCCAAAATTTTTCAATCGAAACAAAGTATCCGTTTGATTATTAAATAATCCCAATTTAAATTTTCGTTTCAATCATGTCGAACGTTTCGATATATTTCCCCGCAAATTCTGGTGAAGAATCAACTTGTAAAAGAATAAAAAAATTTGTTAAGCAAAATTGGAAGTTTATCGTGGTAGTTCTACTATTTATCGGAGCAGTTATCGTGTTTTCCGTAGTTTTCACCAATTCTAATAAAGTCGTTATTATTGAAATAAATTCCCGTGGGTCGGATCATCAATCCCCTTCTCCCACTGCTGCTGTAACCAGCAGGTCAACAAATGAACCCAATTCACCAACATATGAATCAACGACCAGTAGTGAGTCTTCATCTACCAATGAAATAACGAGTGAGTCAACTAATGAAGTCACTCAAACTACAATTGAATCCACTGAACCAATTCAATCAACAACGATTCCATCAACATCCGAATTACCAACCAGTAGTGAATCCCCACCTACGAATGAAATTACTCTAACAACAATTGAATCAACCAACCCAATTCAATCAACAACTGGATCCACAACTGTTTCTTCAACCACCGATATTTGGAATGAGCTCCCGTGAATCGACTGAAGCTTCAAGTTGTTTTCAACTGAAAGTAAAATAAAATTACAAGAAATTCAATTTTGATTGTTTTCAGTTATATCCCCCCCTCATTCCATATATCTTACTATAACATCTCTTCTGATTTAAAATCTTTACCAAATAGTACCTATCAAAAAAATCATGATAATTCCATTATTCGAATCACGTGACTCCCTTTATATGTAAACTCAATATTTTCTTTTGTTTGTGGTCCCTAAAAGCAATTTCTATTCATTTTTGTTACTCAGCAAAAATCCGCATGCTTCCAATTTATAGTTTACGGTCTTATAATTTAACACACTATGCCATAAACCGGCATTCTCATAAGAATCCCCTAACACACTCTTGATCTATATGAAATAATTCATACTCAAGCTCCTTTTTTTTCCATTCTTATGCAATTAAAATTCCAACTGAATTCTATCTTGCTTACTCATTTACCTCCTTGGCTATGTTTTTCACATATTCTTCATGTTTTGTCGCATCTTGTTCTTGTTGCAAATGCCACTTTTTGGTTTCATTAAAACACTTCATTTGACAACATGTACGTTTGGTTCCTTCGTACCCCTACTGGTGTTAACCATCTTTTGTCCGATGGTTTGACCCCCATTGGTCGTGATCGATCTAACTGCCGAATTCCCCTTCGTGGGAGACACATTGGACGTGTCCATGCAGGTATCCACCAAGATGACGATAAAATTTATTTGCAAATTTGGCCCTGCATCCTCTACTTCTCAATGGAAGTTCCATCACCATTCGTGCCGATGAACCTAAGTCCGACGGTATAATAACCATCTCCAACGAAACTTTCCATTTAATTAAATACGATGCGACTTCCCCAGTTTTTGAAGATACCGATTATGAATAAATATAAAATCCAATTATTCAATGAAGTGAAAACCATTACGAAGAAATAACCAGCTTCAAATAAGCCCCATGTGTTTTTAATTTGTGTGTGTTTGTGTGTCTTCCGTGTGTTACCATATTGCTTTTGAACCCAACCTTGAACCACATTATCCAACCGTGAATCATGTTTTCATATCCCTCAATATTATTCTCATCAATACTGACTACTTTGTAAAACATTTCGATTCGTTCGTATCAAAATTCAACTTAGTAGCATTTTCTCACTCAATGTAAAGAAAAATGTTACACAAAATTCCCATTCCGCGTAAGATAAATATATACCCCATATTTATCCGCATTTTTTTTTTTTTTAATTTAGACCCAATCGATTTTATTTTCTAACACTCCAAAACAAAAAAACCTTTCATTTAAAAATCGATAACCACAAAAAGAATTCACCAATTCCCATAACTATCTAAATTTTCTCTATCTAAATTTAGTTCATTTTTAAACAAACCAATGTTTCACATAATTCATTGTGCATTCTCTTTTCCTTTTAAACTTTTTTTCTTCTCCCAATGCACATATGCTCTAAGTCATTCGTCAAACTCCAATGACTTTTACAACTTTTTGTTTTTCTGTTTTTCAATGCCCTCACTGAATTCATATTGCATTGTTTTTATCATATATCGCTACATATATCGCCTCTTCGTTTCTTTCTCAGTAAATTTCACATGAAACGAATTACAGTCAACCCAGTCAAATATACACTTATAATTGAATTTCTGTTTACTTAGATTTTTCGTATATTCCCATCTACACACCATATATTCGAAAAACCCTGCCATCTTAAATTTCTATACCGAATTTCTACTCACTGTTTTTAGCGATATTTCTTCCGACTTATTAAAAAGCAAAATCCTATCAATTTTCAATAAATGATTTGATTTTAATAAAGTCCCTTTTGAGATAAAAAAAACCATTTTATCACTCTTGAGCTCCGTCGTCGAGCATACGACACTTTATTACTTAGTAATTTACTATTCTCTTTCAGACTCATATCCGCTCGATTTTTTCGCAAAATCTACTCATCACTTTTTACATTTGCAATTCAAAAATAACAAAAATCAATTGTGGATTTTTAACCCCATAACCGATTGAGTCTTCAATCTTTCCCCTTTTAGCTCTTTTTATCATCCATTGGTATGAAACGACCAAAAAATCGCCAAACAAATCCACTCTCATAATATCTGGCTCCCGATTATTATGACT
>NW_022599152.1:0-354 GCF_009176505.1 Sitodiplosis mosellana | reverse complement strand
TCATATACGGCTTCCACATCACATTTTACTGCAATCATCATTTCCTCTTTTGTGGTCTAAACTTTTACGTTAAATAAAATATTGGAATTCATACAAATTTATACCAAATTTTGTATGTATTAGTGCTTCTCCAAGCGCGCGACGCTTTTTACTATTTATCTGGTCCGGACTATAGCTGCTCTTCTATTGTGTTTCATTTGGTTCTTCCCTCTGATTTCAGCTATCACTTTTAGATATAATGGAACATTTACCCTATTTGCCGTATTATTCTTTGTTCCATTGGCCACCAGCACTAAACCTCACTTCACTTATCATTTCTATTACGTAATTCAATGATTAAGTGTCCAATACTGG
>NW_022599151.1:1011-5328 GCF_009176505.1 Sitodiplosis mosellana | reverse complement strand
TGCGGATGTCGTTCTTACTCATCTCGATGAGTTGGTCGGATACACGAACTTCTATCTTTCTTATAGTTATCTATACTTAAAATGCGAAAAAAATTCGAGTGATGCGAATAGCCCCCACCTATGATCCGATTTACCCCCACATGTACCGAATAGCCCCCATGAGAAGCCTCCCAAACATAAGCCTATATCTCACTACCAGGACACCCAATACAAAAAAAAATTTCAGCTTAAACAAAGCTTATGAGAATCGCTTTCCAACCAAATATAAATTGAGACAATTTGTGATCATTTTCAAGACGATATGAGTAATTTCCAAAAAGTGATCCGAATAGCCCCCCTCTCCCCTATGTCTATTTTAAGGTCTTATTATCAGGAAATTGCAATTTTCTGGGTAACACATTGGCATTCTAATTTCATAAGTTGTGGAGATTTCACTATCTAATTTCCACTGCCATTGAAAAATTCCCAATTTCCTCTAATTGCACATTATAAAATGCGGTAAAATATGATTAAATTTCAAAATAACCATAAAAAGAGTTTTCTCATTATTTCATTAAAAGATATTAGTTCCCAACCACCAAAGCTCTGGAAAGTGCATTTTTTATGTATCCCCCGAGCAAAAGTTCAATTTCATACATTCAGATGCCAAAATGCCGATTTATGACCAAAATGACAACGAAATGGATATTCAAGTGTTCGTGGACTCCCATTATTTTCACGAAAAATAGCAGTTACCAAGACCAAAATGTCGTCAGAGGTGTATTTCACGTGTTTTCCGAATAAAAACATCATTTTCAGTGAAAATAGAGCAAGTTGAAGAATTCACTTCAATCCGACCTATTTTTCGACCATGAAATGCCCTCAGATCGCATTGTGACCACTTTTAATCGATTGTTCGTCGAAAATTGAGCGGATATGGTCTTTCGTGAGCCTTTTTCAGCCAGTAGATGCGTATTTTTGGCAGCAATTTCATCGTAGAATGCGACTCTTCGTACGAATTGCGTTCATTGATGCCAGAACTTCGAAATACGAATTTTCCCGGATATGTGGCATATCCCATTTTGTTGGTATGGTAGCCACTCAGTTTTTGGTAAAAGATTGTCGGGCTGATTTTTGAGAAATCGCGTTTGGTGTGAAATTTAAGGGGGTCGATTTTTCATAAAAATCGACTTTTTTCTTTTATATCACATAAACATTGGCATGTGTGTATGGAACTTTTTGAAGGTCTTCTCAAATAATTACGAACTGACTTTGCCCGATGGGTGTCTGAGGTGCATATCGGCACCGGAATCTGTGGAGGTCAAAAAAGTTTTCGGACACACGAACGGACGGACGGACGCACAAATCAATACTTTCATAAAAAATCAAGATCAAACTACCAATGCCCATAACTTTTTCGTTTTTGAACCAATAGGGCACTTAGACCGGCGTTGGAAAGGTGGCAAGGGGAAGCTTCGTGACGCAAAAAATGGCATTTATGATATTTGGCCTGAAATGCACAGTTGTTGGAGCGTCTCTTGTTCGACTATCGTCCTCCTTGATAGGAGAGATAACTGGCTACATACACACACAGACGAACATTCAGTTTTATATATATAGATATAACAGGTTTCGCTTATATGGCACAGAATCGGCATAAGGGAGGTAATATTGACGAAAAAGGGTGAAAAATAGCACAATCACACCACAACTGCCCAAATCAAGGCAGTGCACCTACTTTTTGACCAAAAACGATTGCATTTTCGAATTTCCCGTCAGAAAGTAGTCTAAGAAGGATCGGTCCAAAATTTGTTTTGAACTTTACGATGAAAAAATCAATCGTTTATTCAATGAAAATCAATATTCAACATTACCATGGGAAGCAGCTAAATGAAGAGGTGTCTCCTCCAAATTATTTTCAATATTAACTTCGGCTCCATCGTCGATGAGTTTTTGAGCTTCCTTCACATTACCTGAAAAATAAAGAAGTAGATTGAACATAGCATTTTTTAAAAACACAAATACTCGAAATTACCCGTCTGAGCAGCTTTATGCAGAGCTGCCTGTCCATTTATGTCTTTTTCGTTTACTTAAAGTTAATAAAATAGAAGATCAGTGAAGTGAATCGAAAGAAATTGTTGCGTACAGTGACGCAGTGTGCTGTGTGAGTGAAACTTGATAAAGAAATGGAGCTTCAATCTTACCGTTTCTCCCAGATGGTGTTCCAATCACATCCACGATCAGGAACTGTGGAAATAAAACAAAGTGATTAAATTGGAATGGAACAATGGATGAGATTATAATGGTTTTCAACTTTTTTTCATTCAATTTTTGTAGTGGAAGATTTTTTTCAATTGAAAAACTTTAAAATGGACATTTTTCATTAATGAAATGAGTTTCGAAAAAATTATCACAAATTGTCCACAAAAAGATTCAAATGTAAAAGATTCGATCCAAAAATTTTGTCGTCTCACCCCCGATACCACCAAGCCAACGAGCAGCAGTGTGAAAGATCTTTGACCCAGCATTTTTCCAGCTTCGAACTATCAAAAGTGTACTGTGAACGTGTCAATTGAAGAAAATTGACGAACTGTTTGATTGACAAACGAATCGAGCGCATCTTCTTATATACTTTTCAAGTATGGTCACGTCAGCAATACATATGATATAATTCAATCCACATACAAAGACAATTCTAATTGAAGCTCACGAAATATTATGAAAACAATGTCAAACAATTGATGGAATTACAATTCCACCTGTGCACGTGTCGATAATTTTGCGTTGCACATCATATGGATCGCATCGAAAATGCTAGATGTTTACACCCAAGAGAAATGGCCAATATGTTTATACGCTGTCTATCCGCCGAAAATGCACTACAATATATATTCACGCTTATTGAACGCCGAATTGAATATATATTCTAGTGTATATTCGGCGTATTCTTCGGCGTGAAACATATTGAAACATATTCAGGCGCCCTCTGGTGGTCATGAATGCATTCGTTGATTCAATATGTTTCACGCTGAAGAATACACTGAATATACACTAGAATATATATTCAATTCGGCGTCCAATAAGTGTGAATATATATTGTAGTGCATTTTCGGCGGATAGACAGCGTATAAACATATTGGCCGTTTCTCTTGGGCATTCAGTCCTTCACTACCTTCACTATGGTTTGAAAAATAATCCAATTGGATCATGCACAATGTGCATGCACATTAAACTGCAAATTCAATGTAAATA
Organism: Sitodiplosis mosellana; assembly: GCF_009176505.1. Taxonomy (NCBI): domain Eukaryota; kingdom Metazoa; phylum Arthropoda; class Insecta; order Diptera; family Cecidomyiidae; genus Sitodiplosis; species Sitodiplosis mosellana. The sequence goes on along the minus strand of NW_022599151.1, from coordinate 2,097 downwards.
TTTAAAAAGTAAATATTTTTCACCCTTGAAGTGTTGAGTGGTGTACAATAAACAAAGCTATCTGAATATGGATAAGTTTACATCTTCGCGGTATGCATAGAACACAATCCGTTTCAACCATCACTTACATGCTGAATGATCAAACGATATGACTCATACCTTTGCGTTACATTCAGGCTTACGTACCATGGTTGCGTTGCTTTGTTCATGAACAATTGACAGTGTTAGTCAATGCAAGTATATACGGAATCGTACTAACTTTTCATCCCTGAATAAAGTAAAAACGCTGACATTGGCACGAATCTACGCATTCTTTAAAAAAAAATTAAGCGAATCTCATATGAAACCATAGCCGTACTTGATAACACTTTCCATAGAGAAAGAGACAGCTTCTCAACTATTTTTTAATTTCAATGAATGTACACACGAAAATAAGTACCTAAAATCTGGGGTATCGTAAACACTCCAATTTGTTACATAAACTATCAATTTTCCGATTTGCATGTCCATTTCTACAAAATTACTTCATAAATTCCCAACGAGATATATTTATTTGGTATTTAATTTTAATGAAACGGTCACTAAAATTATGAAATGGTTACCAAAAATCTAGAATTGGTTGCGAAAAAGAGGAAATAATCTCTAAAAAACTATTTCAAATAAAATAAATGGTCTCCAAAAAAAAAGAAATAAACTACAATTTTAATGAAATATGGGTTATGAAAATAAATAATTGGACACGAAAATAAAAGAAAATATTTTTTTAAAAATATAAAAATAGTCTCTATTTTTAAGAAATGATATCCGAAAAAAATGAATTTGTCACATATTGAAAAAAGGAAACGGTCTCTTAAAATAAAAAAGCGGTCACTTCTCGAAAAAATGAAACGGTCTTTGAAAATATTGAAATGGTCATGAGTGGGGAAAACGAATGATCTCTATAATTAAACAAATGAGCATGAAAGAAACATGGGTGTTGAATGTCATTCAACGCCACTAAGCTATAGACATCTCTGTCCGGTATACGGCAAACAACAGAACCTACACTGAACATGAAAATGACATGTTCAATTGAGTTTGTTTCGT
>NW_022599151.1:0-1001 GCF_009176505.1 Sitodiplosis mosellana | reverse complement strand
ATTATCGTTTCGTTCAACTCGCTGGCTACTCACACATTGAATCTGTCACGACGCACCTCGTTTCCATTGATAATGAGAAAGAGAGAATGAATAATGTGATTTTATATGCGTACCAGTTGACAGCTGCTTTGCTCGTTTGACATTTTGTTAGCAGAAAATCGCGCGCGAATTATAAATGAACCGGGTGATGTTGTGTTGCCTTTGTATCTCATTTTATGCTTGTGTTGCCTTAAATGCAATGGAATATATTCAAATAAAGTGAACATTAAGACAAACTTGGATAGAGTCAGTGCGATTGTTTTCATCGAACACCAGTGTGTCAAATCTATTGATTACTTATCAATGTTTCAAGTCAACATTTCACTTTTTCACGAATCGTTCCTCCTTTCTCAAAGCAAGACACATGAATTAGATCAGTTTTCGGAGATGCACCTGGAAACAATTTTTTGAAGAAAATCAATGCGGATATCATTTCCCTCCGATTGTTTGTCAAATGGCCATTTTCTCAGAGTTCAGAATATTTCTATTCATATTCAGAAATACATCTTTTATTGCTCAATAAAGCTCACATAGATTAAGAGTGTGAAACAATCTATCGATTTGTTTTTGCATGGAATATAACTTCTCAATATTGCTTCGTAATTTATCGTTTGGCGCAGACCGTAAAGTAATGTTTGACTCTTTTCTGTCCGATTGTCGTTGTATGAAAATATATGTGATTCGTTTGGCGCGTTTTTGCATTGCTGCGATCACATAAACAGCGGAGTGTGTTATCGCACACGAGTGTACACGAGTCGTGTATATGTGTTGCGTGTTCGATTGTTATAATCCGATGTTTATTCGAATGTGAATGTTCAATGACGTTTGAGTTCAGATAATTTGCAGGACACGGTGGTGCCACATTTCAATATCGAAAAAAAATTGATATCAGAAGCAAAATTCAAGAAGCTCCTATATTACACGAAATGACTTCAATTGGTTTTTTCAAAACTAAAAATGTT
>NW_022599150.1:7962-12626 GCF_009176505.1 Sitodiplosis mosellana | reverse complement strand
GTACAGTGGTAAACTCATTTTTATTTGAAACTTGTGAACTGTTCGTCCTCCGTTCGTGTTGCATTGCGCTACTTATAGGCTCAGTGTGACTCTTCGTCTCTGCATAAAAAAGTGAAACAATTTTAGACAAGTTTAATAGAAGTAGACTTTAACTGTGATGATATAATAACCAACGGCCTTCTTTTCTCAATGTTTTAGGTCTAATTGGCCAATATCCAAATTGCTATCCACAAACGACCACTCCACGACCAACACCGCAGCCCCAATGCCCACCAGGTATGTTATAGGTTTTTAACTGAAATAAAACAGTAACGAATTGAAATAAAGACACAACAACACATTAGCAGAACCAATTATAATATGCGCTCTGTTGACAATTCCCAAGAGAAACGGCCAATATGTTTATACGCTGTCTATCCGCCGAAAATACACTACAATATATATTCACCCTTATTGGACGCCGAATTCAATATATATTCTAGTGTATTTTCGGCGTATTCTTCAGCGTGAAACATATTGAAAAATATTCAGGCGCCCTCTGATGGCCATGAATGCATTCATTGATTCAATATGTTTCACGCTGAAGAATACACCGAATATACACTAGAATATATATTCAATTGGGCGTCCAATAAGCGTGAATATATATTGTAGTGTATTTTCGGCGGATAGACAGCGTATAAACATATTGGTCGTTTCTCTTGGGTTACTCTTGACTCTATTACATTGTCTCATTCATGTTCTTTGTCAATTCCAGGCTACCTAGGAAACTACCCCAACTGTTTCCTTCCGACCACGACCACAGAAAAAACATTCACCGGATACACATACTTGCCACCAAAAATCCCTTTTAACTACTAAACTAAAAAGCTAGAGTCGACAATTAAACAAAAGGAACCGTAACACGATATTAAATTTGTGGGAGAGCTGCTTTTATTGATGAATGAGATTGATTTTTCTATTATACTATTTAAGACGAGAAACATTTTATCAATCTGATATGGGAGTGTTCGACATCAAATTGTAGACAATTGTAAAATATCCAGTCATTTTTTTACCGTACAATGTGAAGCAGATAGAGAAAAAAAAACAAGCAAACAGTGATTCTTTGTGTCCTGTAAAAGAAGAAAAAGAAAGGGGAGGACCAATTCGAATAAAAAAATATAAAAAATTTAAACCAATCTATTTTAATTATTCTAGTTTTTTAGCTGTGATCGAACATGTGAACTCCCTTTTTACAACTTTAGGGAAAAATGTGAACTTCATCTTCGAAATTCTTTCTCCTAGCGCTTCTCTCCCACTGTCACAAATGCCAAACCAAAAGCGGAAATGGATCATTTGGGTGTCAATTACACTATCTACGCATCTGGAACATGTATTTTTCCATTTGTTCCATGCTAGGTGACATTAGTATTGATGATAACGGGCCACTGTCATCACTTCCACATATTGGAAATATTAACCGTTCGTGGACAATTAATTTTGTTTATTTGTGAAAATACAAGTAAACCCCGTGTGCCATCCTCCACTTGTATTGGTTTTACATTGAAGGGCACTACACGCACCTTAACATTCATAATACAAATTTAATGTGAGTGGAGGCACAGATTGCTCGTGCTACGGTCAACTCGGATAAGGATCGCAGTTACGGATAAAAATCTTTATCCGTACAATATAAGGTTTCAGAATTATAACGAAATTTTGTATTATAATCACCTTATAAAGCAAAACAGAGAAATACTCCATGCGTTTTGTTGACGATTCAAGTAAATTACACATAGAATAACTAAGGAAGAAAGGAACAACACATGGAATCATATAGTCCGTAGGCGGCTCCATTTTTTTCTGTTTCAGATAATATTTCAAAATTTGAAATTCTGAAGGCACCAAAAAAATTTTTGTCACCGTCTAATTGTTTCGAACGTTTTTGAGCATTCAAATTGAATGCATATGGACTTATACGAACAAAAGCATCATCACATAGATGGCGCTTTATTTAATGCAATCCACACACATTGTTACACGGTTACAGCCCAAAAACCATACACCTTGTAAACGACTTTTCACTTTATTCTGTTCTGAAAAAAACATCAATTTTCGCCAATTTTTATGGTTGCTAGGATGCAAGGCAGCCAATTTTTAATATTATTGGTGAATCGGTAGCAAACTACAATTTCTAAAATATTTATTACTCAAAAAACGTTCAAAACCATTAGTTGGAGGCAAGATTTTTTTGATGCCTTCAGAATTTCAAATTTTGAAATATTATCTGAAACAGAAAAAACAAGAAACATTCTCGCCAATGAAATCTATGGGACCAGGCGCAACTTTCGTGGATATAACCTATTTGCCCAATTGAGTTTTAAAGGGTGAAAAATGTATCGAAAGTGTTGGGGATGAAATTTTTCAACATTCGAATGCGAATTTAGAGTATACAATACACCCAACATGAGTTCGCCATGGTCAGATTTAATATTGGGAGCCGCTTAAGTGACTCCATAGTTTAAAGGTGGGAATACACCTTGCAAGCAAAATGCTTGCAGCAAGCATTTTTTTCCAACGTACTTTTGTATTCGATTCTAAGAATGACACTTGCATGCAAGTAAAGGTAGTGTAATACATTAGTGTAAATTTTGGTCAATATTTTTTTCCAAACGTCCACGAGGTAGGTTTATATGATCGATTTTATAAAGATATTTGAATATTCGAATAAATTCGATAATTTTAGCACTATATGTTTTACTTTGTGGGCAGTAGCGCAAAAATTTCGACCAAAATGTATGCAAGTGAAGTACTTGCACGCAAGCATTTGCAAGCACTTTGCTTGCATGGAATTCTGTTCCATATTTTCGTGTATACGTCCACAAAGTAAATTGTACAGTGATAAAATGATCGAATTTCTTTGAATATTTAAATATATTTTTAAAATCGATCATATAAACCTACCTCGTGGTCGTTTAAAAATAAATATTGACCAAAATTTACACTAATGTATCACACTACCTTTACTTGCATGCAAGTGTCATTCTTAGAATCGAATAGAAAAGTACGTTGGAAAAAAATGTTTGCTGCAAGCATTTTACTTGCAAGGTGAATTCCCACCTTAATAATCTTCGATCGCCCACCGAGAACATAGGAAAACATATGCACGTGCTAACGACGTTTGAATCCCAAAATTATTGAACGTCTGTCACCCGAAAACGACACAACAACACATGAAATCATATATTCCGTATGCGACTCCATTTTTTTCTGTTTCAGATAATATTTCAAAAGAACATGATATGGGGGCCTGAGAGTAAAAAAGACAAGAGATTGCATATTTGCTGCTGAATAGGCCTGAGCTGAGCTGAATTTGCTAACTCAGGCGCCTGAAGCGGTATTTTAGCGCACTTACGGTGCAAAATTATTGTGGATCGCTGGAATCCATCCAAATATAATTGATAAACAGCGTGAATTCCACCGATCCATAACAATTTTTCACCGTTGTACGCTGTTTATCAATTAAATTTGGGTGGATTCCAGCGATCCACAACGATTTTTTACCGTAAGTGCGCTAAAATACCGCTTCAGGCGCCTGAGTTAGCAAATTCAGCTCAGCTCAGGCCTACTCAGCAGCAAATATGCAATCTCTGAAAAAGACTAACAAAAAGTTGAGCGTAAAAGTGAACTAACTACATACAAAACAGCCTGACGGTAGATGTGTAGTAAAGTTTTAAAACTGTAATCGAAAGTCGATCTCATTACGAAAACAAAACCCTAAATATTCCCTGTATATACTACACGCTGAGCGTGTAAATATTCCCAGTGACATTGATCGACCATATGGGTGCTAGTAGGTAATGTAAGTGTCTAAATCGGTAGAAAATCACATTTCCTTTGATTTGGGAATAGGGACTCTCAATATGTTGATTTTCTGAATACTTGGACTGAACAGGTCAACTCCCTTGTTACTAACTTTTTCTTGCCTTTTGTTGGTCATCACTTTTCGAGTTTTTTCCATGATTTTTGACATTTTTGATAATAATTCAATTTGCCCACACGAGATATCGCCCAAAATTGGCTGAGATTCTTGTTTCATCGTCGTGAAGCTGCCATTAAATTTTCAGAACGGTTTTCTAGCTGTGAAGGGAGTTACAGCGCCATATGTGATCACAAAAGTCATTCTTTGAAAAATTATTCTTTTGTTCCATACTAGGTGACATTTTTGATAATAACTCAATTTGCCCACACGAGATATCGCTCAAAATTGGCTGAGAGTCTTGTTTCATCGTCGTGAAGCTGCCATTAAATTTTCAGAACGGATTTCTATCTGTGAAAGGAGTTACAGCGCCATATGTGATCACAAAAGTCATTCTTTGAAAATTTCTTCGTTTGTTCCATGCTAGGTGACATTGGTCCACCATATGGGTGATAGTAGGTAATGTAAGTGTCTAAATCGGTAGAAAATCACATTTCCTTTGATTTGGGAGAAGGGCTTCCCAATATGTTGATTTTCTGAAGACTTGTACTGAACAGGTCAACTCCCTTGTTACTAACTTTTTTTTGCCTTTTGTTGGTCATCACTTTTCGAGTTTTTTCCATGCTAGGTGACATTGGTCGACCATATGGGTGTTGGTAGGTAATGTAAGTGTCTAAATCGGTAGAAAATCACATTTTCTTTG
>NW_022599150.1:0-7952 GCF_009176505.1 Sitodiplosis mosellana | reverse complement strand
TAGTAGGTAATGTAAGTGTCTAAATCGGTAGAAAATCACATTTTCTTGATTAAATACAAAACCTCCTTTAAAATTTACAAATCGCCAATAAAAATGACAAAACGGCAATAAAATTGACAAAAAAATTCAACAAAATTGACAACAAATCGAAATAAATGTAACAAAACAAACAATAAAATTAACATTACGTTCAATGAAATTGCCAGATTGAGAAAATAATTTTGACAATATAGGCAATAGAATTGTCAAATTAGAAAATAAATCTGACGAAATGGTTATAAAATTGACATTTTTTGCAATAAATTTGACGTAAATTTATCTATTTGGTGCTTGCTATTGTCAAATTTATTGCAAAAAATGTCAATTTTATATATATATTTTTTATATAGAAATAAATTTCTGATTTTTTCGTCAAACTGAACAGAAATAAAAATTATGTATTTCGTTCATTTGTTGTAAGCAAAAAAGTAAACTCAACCAAATATTGAAAGAAAACAACTAATAAAGTGCAATTAATCTCAAAATGTAAATAATCAAACAAAATTGTTGTTTCATTGAAACATGAGCGGCCGAATTGTAGATCGCTGGCAAATTTCAATTTTAAAAATGTAAACAAAGGAGAATTGACACATGACAGCTCAATCTGACATTTTATAAATTTACGATAGGTGGCCAAAAAGCAAGTTATCACTTTTTCGTTTTCAAAAACAGAAATATATTATAATTTTATTATTTATTCGTGTGCTAGAAAATATTATTTTCACCCAGAATCATTAAAAATGTTTTCTTCAAATTAATATTGACGAAATTTGAATAATGAAGTAAAAAAATGGTAAATCGTGCATATTATATGTAGACAGACAGCATATATATGCAAGTATTACCATTGTGCAACTATTATGCTGTCACAGCATTTAGGGATTCATTTAAAATCTTCCTTAGGAATCCTCACCCTAGGCAGTTTTTTCGTTCATGGACATAATGCGATAGCTCGAATGAAAATGCGGCAGAAAAAATCAGCAAAAGCCTTTAATGTTTCAAACGCTTCGGATGGATGGCGCTGTCAGAAGCTCTCTGAAGCACATTAGAAGTGGTGAATGTGATTATGACAGATCATATTTGTGTTTACGTTTAGAAACGTTGACTGTCAAAGTAGAGAATGTTCTGTTAATATAAATAAAAATACCAACATGGCGGGCCAAAATACTGTCATGGCGAATATCTTTCTCATTAAACTACACATGAAAATATCTCGAAAACGGCTGGGAAAATCGGCAAAATGGACCGTGGTGTCACTCCCAATAGGGAGTGTAGACACCCGGCTGGTTTGATGGCCCAAAGTTCAAATCCGGTGGATTTGAGCTCATCCATGGGTTCTCGGGATTTGGCCTGATCCCAGCACTTGCCCTGTGGTGAAATTCCATACAAAACATGAGTGTGACTTGTAAAGATGCTCACAGGAAAGGAAAAGCTGGGAATCAGACCAAATCCTGAGAGCCCATGGATCAGCCCGAATCCACTGGATTTGAGCTTTGGGCCATCAAACCAGCCGGGTGTCTACACTCCCTATTGGGAGTGACACCACGGTCCATTTTGCCAATTTTCCCAGCCGTTTTCGAGATATTTCGATGTGTAAATATTTATTGGTTTTAATTTACCACTTAAGAGGTGAGTTTGGATAAATTAGCAGAAAAGCGTATTAAAGTTCGAAATATTCCATCATTCTAAGATATTTTCACTAGAGGCGCTCTTACAAAAATCCATCCATTCAGCCTCCATAAGAAGCAATGTATTGCTATCGGATTACGTTCATGGATTCGTTTATTTCGTCGCATACTATCGCGCTCCTGTCTCTATTCCAAAATTCGACTTGGTTTTAGTTCTATATTCTTGAGTTGAAATATTTGTTCAACATGATCCATTATTTCGAAGAGAGTTATGATTATGTCGATAGTAAACTTAAGAATCCTCACCCTAGGCAGTTTTTTCCTAAGGGGAAAGATCAATTTTTTTCCTCTGAATAAGCCTCAATATAACAAATAATGATAATTTGTAACGATTCTATGACCTTTTACAAATATTTAACCGATATTTGAATATTTCGCCGATATACCAATATTTCGTACTAAAATTGGTAGAGATATTTTGGTGAAGCGCATTTAAGCTATTGCTCAAGTATCGCGTACTTAAGCCATTGCTCGAGTACCGCGTACTTAAGTACTTATTTATCAGTAGACTTATAATGTCATTTATTTCTAGACCAGTACTACGGCAATTAAGTACTATCTTAAGTACGCGGCACTTAAACTTTATCAAGTGTCATGAACTAAACATAATTCGTAGGATAATTCATATGTGATTGTTCATAGCTAGGTTTATAGAAAATAATAATTAAAAATAAATGTAGATTCTGGTTTCTATTAATTTTTTATTTCATGCATAATCAGTTTTCAAAGATTCGTTTGATATAAGAAGCAGATACAGGTAGAAGTATAGCGTTAGGTACAACGCTTTAACCAAAGGTACGTGGCACTTAAACGTGAATTTAAACGAATTCGCTGATGTATTGTTATTTTTCAAAAATAAGCGTTTATCTGCATATTGGCAGATATCGGCGTACATCGGTCTCTATTGTTCTATATTTTTATGTTGAATTCACATTAAATGTACACGATTGACACGAATATTCAATTTATTTGACCAATTCACACCAATATACCAATGAATAACGATGAATAGCCAATAACATAGATAATAGCGTACGACCAATTGATCTTTCCCCCTAGGTATCATCATACTCAATTGCTGTTGATGCAAACAAGACATTGAATACCATGGCATTTGGTACAACTCATTCACAATAGCCTCGTTCTACAAGATAAGATTAAAATAAACGATAAGAATACACAATTAAAAACATGATTTTGTTCGGTTTACCGCTTCCTTGACGTTCTTGGCCATGTTACATATGATAATCGATTGAATGTAACAGCAGAATGCACATTGCACAACCATATCCAGCTACTAATCCCATCAGTAACCAGAATTCAATTTAATAAATTTCATTTCATAATGTGTACTATGAACAATATTTGATCGAAATTAGAATATATTGAGCGAAAATCGAAACACTGATTGAGTATGTAAATGTAAATGGGGCCTGGAACGATTTCACATAGTAAATATCGTTGCAATCCTTTGTGTAGCTGAAATGAGGAAATCATATGAACAGCATGCTGATTGAATATGGAAAACGTGAAATTACCGATCGAAATCTTGCAGTTTCATAAAAATGTTGCGCAATCGAAGCGTTGCCCTTAAGAACATTCCTTCCGTCTCCATTTTAGTTGTCAATTCTTCAATATCCAAATGAATGATCTTCGGAATCGTCATGATTGTATCATTTGTTATGCCTGCACCAATCTCGATACTAACGTAACCGGTTATAAAAATCATATCAAAAGTCTAACATTGAATATTAGTATATTATAATAATTAATTCTAGTGACGCAGCATGAATCAGCAAAAAAACAAAAAACTTTCCCAAAATCGCAAGACTCCCTATAACTGTTTGCAGTCCAAGATTCAATAAATATCCAGTTTCAGAATCTTCGTCAAAAACGGTAGTTTATTGGCAAAAAGTGTGGATCTTATGTTCAGAAAGAAGAATGCATAGACGGGTCCAACACTAGATAGCAAAACCGAAGTGATAAGCAAAACTTCGATTATTATAAGCTCTTTTACAAGTCTTTCGACCGTTTTCTCGCAAACGGTATGATATTTCGACGGTTTATTATCGACCAAGTAGATATATTTTCCTGCCCAACAGCATACGCTTTTGGTTTTGGAGCGTAATGGCTCAACTGAATTATAATACATCGGCGTCAACTGTTGGAACAGGAATGTTGTAGAATATTTCAATAATTTATTTTAATTTTTGAGTTCATACACATATGTACGTATCGTGGTGACGGTACTAATAACGCAGGTACATTCCATGCTTCTTAGAAATGCACCCTTTTTCATATGAAACTGGATCGTATAAATCTCCATTGCAAAATAGAGCGCTATCATTGCTCCACAAGAGTAAGAATACCAATTCACTTTCAAATCGAGAAAAACATGTATGCCAATCGAATAAAGCATAGCGCTACCCAAATCGTTTATTGATTGCCATTTCTGTTTGGGCGTTTTTATACGCCATTCTCTTTGCAATGACTTGAATTTTTCAAACGGATTGTACATAGGTTTTACAAACGTTCGACAAATACCGCAAACGGTGATATAAAAACGTTATTTTGTTGTAGTGTTTTATTTTGACAGTTCAAAATACCGCAGAAATAACGATATAAAACGAAAAAAACGGTTTTTGGGCGTTATATAACGGCTCTGTAAAAAAACGTTTTTAGGAAACACTGAAAAAAATAACGCGTTTTTAAACCCTAATTGTACATGACTGCGGATAAATACTAGACCAGTTTGTTCAATCGCCAACCTGCAACAAAACTAAACTGAGTGATTATCTAATTGATGTAACTGTAATAATTAAGTAGAATTCAAATCGCATATAATTGAAAGGATAATTAGCCGAATATGTAGAAATAATTGTTCAGACATTGGGAAATATGATGCTAATTGTGTTTGAAAAAGTGATCCTTGTGTTGCCAAGGACAAATTTAACGTAAGCATGATGATTATGGAAGCAGAACAGAATTGATGCGCAATAAGTCGAACATCATATATTATTAATCCTTGAAGCATTTTTTAAACAGAATAATTATGTTTCAATCCACAATTGTATTGTGCTTATTGTATTTGAACAGGTGATCCTTGTGTTGCCAGGCGCCAACACAATTGACATTTATGCTTATAAGCATCACGAATAAACATTTTTAGGCTTTTTTTTAAATTTCATTTTATTTACAATGAGGAAATGTACATCGTGTATTCTTTGCTTTTTTGGAAAACAGTGTTGTTTTTTCCCCATGATATTGTTTTGACTTCTATCAGTCACGGCCGCACAAAATTGAATGATTGTTCAGATGCCAACTTTGATGTTACAGATTTTGTTGATTACCTTAGAAAATTATTAAGATATTGTTTGGTCAATCAATCTATTATAATTTCATTACCAATAATGTATTTACATTCAAATGTTTGCGATCTATGTAGAATTTGACTTTTGAGCGTGGGAATCCGTTGAAAGAGGTTGCGACCGGAATAGTGTATGCACCCATATTTTGGAATATGATAAAATCGCCGATGTCCAATTCTGGCAATAGAACATCTTCACACACCTGTAATAATGTACTTATATTCGCTGCTGACTTACGATTCAATCTATTTATAATTATATTTGTCTTACGATATAAATACGAACACTGTCGTTATACGGATTATCACATTATTTCAATGAAGATAAGATAAGTCTTTTCAGTGTTAGTTATCTTGTCATTATTTTACCTGATCAATCGAAGCAGCTGTTTGGCCCCAAATGATACTTTTAAACAATTCCTCATTCTCTGACTTCAATGTCGTGGGATGTGCAAAACTTTTATCAAACAAACAGTTTATGAATGATCCAAATACACCGTCATTGATGTGATACATGAATGAATCGAATTTCCCATTTCGATAAACTTTACGCATCGAATGAATGCGACAAGCTAATGTAAAAGCTGATGATACATAATATCGACCTGGTTCCGCAATAATATCAACATTTGGTGATGGGAAATACATTTCTATACTGCGATTCACAATCGATGCAATCTGCGAAGAATAATGGTTTTTGATTACAATCATATTTCGGCCAGTAAAGAGCCATAACACACACGCACACACCTCCTCGATATCCGTGCCTATTTCACCCGGAAAACCACCACCAATATCCAATAGTGTGAAGTTGTAATCAATACTTGCGGCAAAATCAAACAATTTGCGCGACAGCTGGATTGCCCTTTCATAAGCGGATGACTCCATACAACCACAACCAACATGAAAACTTATTCCAATCATCTAAATCAAACATTTAATTGATTCACAAACAAGTATCAGATAGGAAAAAAAAACTTTTGGTTTAAAACATACGTTCAAATCTAAGGATTTTGCCAATTTAATGAGTCCTTCTGCTTCTTTGTCCGGATCGCATCCGAATTTCTTACCAAAAGGTAACCATCGTGTAAATTTTGCATCGCAACGAATGCGTAAAACCAACCTAAAACCAGAATAAATTATCAATAACTGAAAAAAAACCCATCAAACTTCCAAACTGCCTACTTTGCATCGGGATAGTGTTGTTTGATTTTGTGAAGTTCATAATCATTATCAACAGTCATAACACTAACGCCCCTTTCACGGGCATACTTGAGATGTGAAACCGATTTAGTTGGATTAGCATATATAATCGACTGTGGAGCAACACCACAGTTCATGACCATTGCAATTTCTCCCTTGGATGCGCAGTCGAAACCGGTTCCCAGTGTGGCCAAAGTCTGAAGCACGATAGGGCTATCATTGCACTTAACCGCTATAAAGATAGAAATCTTTTAGTTTTATCTATGATATGGAGATAAAGGGGAATTTGAAATACCGTAAAATGGAATTACACGTGGCATGCATTTCTTCCAAAGTTGATGCTTCTGAATGATATTGGAAATATTGCAGATATAGAATGCCTCGTCATCCATATCATTGGACATTGATGTTTGTCGAATCATATCTATATCATCAACTGGTTGGTCAACGATTTGAAATCCAGTTGATTCGCTGAATTCTTCAATTCCCACTCTTTGTTTTTCTTTTGACATGGTATCAAATCACCAACGTTTTTTTTTACACCGGATGATAAGAGAGAATTTGTTGCAAAGTCAACAGTTCGGCTGAAACTAGTAATTGTAAGAATATATGGTTCAGTAAATCTAGCCCACAATTTGAGACCCAGTTTGTTGATTGCATATCGCAAATGTGTTCATTAAAATTTCAAAGAACACAATTTCAAGGTAACAAAATCTACATTTTTCTCCCTCAATAGTTTGCATGAAAAATTTATGGCATGAATCAGTAAAAATCAACGCCTTGGGTCAAAGAAGTGGAAAATTATAATTAAAAGCCGCCAATAAAACTAACTTGCTGTACCGAATTAGAAACAAATCAATATTTGATGCACAACAGATCATCTATATGACGTTGATTGATTCACTACAAAAAAAAACCTAAACTCAACAATTTATTAACATGTTTGTCAATAATTCGTTTTTTTATTGGAATATGCCTACACTGAGAAAAACTTTTCTGAAAAGATCACAGATGGCGTTTGTAAGTGGTTAGTTTCCAAACTTTGTTATATGGAGGTTGTGAATTGTCAAACTTTTTTTGCAATACGATATTACCGAAAAAGTTGGACAATTCGCAACCTTCATATAAAAAAGTTTGGAAACTAACCATTTACAAACGCCATCTGTGATCTTTTCAGAAAAGTTTCTCTCAGTGTATTAATCGGTCAGCAATTGGCATTTACCAATAGTTTTTGGCCATACAATAATCGAGGAGAAATCATTCAAAATTAATTTTTTGGTAATTCGTTGAACAAAAAGTAATTTTGAAAGTAGTTTTTCGCCAAAAAATTACTTTAAAAATTACTACAAATTACTTTTTATTCGATAAATTGCTTTTCTATTAGAAATCACTTGTCAAAAATATATTTTTCTATGATAAAATGTAATTTGTAATTCTTTAAAAAAAGTGATTTTCCCCTTGACAAAAATGTTTTAATAAAAATATAATATATAATTTGTTTCCATGTGCCTATCTGTGCAAATATTACCTAATTTATGCAAAAAGCCAGGTTTTTTTCAACGAGGATTGAAAATTATTATTTCAACAGTTCGTGCACACTTTTCCGGCCAAACCTCTGAATAAAACCGTTACTTTCTTCAGTAAACTATTTTCAA
>NW_022599149.1:0-21356 GCF_009176505.1 Sitodiplosis mosellana | reverse complement strand
AGCGCATATTTTACATGATGAGGCAAATCCGCGATGAAAAGTTTGAACACGGTAGCGCCAATTGGGTATCCTTGAACAACTCCTGAATTTAATTAACTTGTAATTCAAAGAATATTCACGAGTCTCTTTGAACCTCCGAAATGTTCATTGGCACTTTTTACGCAGTTACTTTCTTATATTTGACATCGTTGCACTCAACACTTTTTCCCCTTCAAGCACTCTAAAGGCAAACTGTTATCCCAACCGTAGTTCCCAGTTGAAATTGAGCGGAAATCTCATATCGAAAATGTTTCGAAGCGCATTATCGGAATGTGTGGGCATTGCTTTTTTCGTGGAGTTCCAATTTCATGGAGTATTATGAAATGCGAGTAAAATGTAAAGAAGATCGGTTGCACTAACCGATGGCATGCAAAAAAAATATATTCGGCAAACGATAAATCAGTCAATTATCAATAATTATGGGGTATCGGTTGTTAATCCAACAATAATAATCATATTTCTTTTTATTTTATCAGTATATTTTAGCGAACTTGACATGAAATATCCGAATGGCTGCGTGCATATCACACTCATGAAAGAGCAAAAAAGGCGGGATAGCAACAAGGCAATTATAAACTTAAACATGCAAGGCCTTTTTGGTTCAAGTATGAATATAGAACTAATTTTATTTCAAATCGTTGAACCAGTAGAATTGACCATTGGAATTAGCCGTGCGAAGTGATTCGAATGAGAGGCTTTCGCACTGATTAAGCATTTCTAACCAATTATAATTCATTAGAAAAATCTTTTTCACTATGCGGAAGTGAAGACAACTGCCTCGTCGCTTATCATAAAATCTTAATCAATTTTTGCACAAAACCATCATCTAATTTTCGTGGCCGTGAAATATAAACTCCATTCATATAAGTGATAATCTATCACGGAGGGCGGTAGTCCGACAAGTGACGCTCCAACAACTGTGCATTTCAAGCCAAATGTCAAAAATGCCAGTTTTTACGTCACGAGTATACATACAGTAGGTATGCTATTTTCTCAGGACACTATTTGAGTCCCGGCATGTTGGGTACCGTTGGAAAGGTCTTGGCCCAAATCGTCGGAAACACCATATCCCCCATGCCTTAGGTGTGGTCTAGTCAAAAATATAGTGGTTGCAAAATTTCGATAAATTTTTAAATCTATACCCATATCGCACGGAGGGGGCACCCAGGAGATGGTCTGAGGTGTTCAAAGAAAGCTCCTCCTCGCCACCTTTCCAACGCAGATTGCTAAGCACCCCGATTGGTCCAAAAACGAAAAAGTTATGGGCATTGGCAGTTTGACCATGGTCTATGAAAGTATTGATTTGGATGTGCGTATGTACGTGTGTCCACGAATTTTTTTGACCCCACAGATTCCGGTGCCGATATGCCTAGGCTGTAGCTTGTGTCGGGGTACATCGAAACTTATCTTCAGATTGACATTTACATTACAGGAGAGCTGGCTATGGCTTCACTAGCCTACATGTATACGATTTTTTGAAGTATTTATTTCGCAGACTAGATCAACTCAGACGCCCATCGGGCAAAGACAATTTTTACCAAAAACTGAGCGTTTGTAGAAGGATACCATACCAACAAAATGGCATATGCCATATATACGGGAAAATTCGTATTTCGAAGTTCTGGGCACAGGCAAGTCATCAATGAACGGAATTTGTACGAAGAGTCGCATTCTACGATGAAATTGCTGCAAAAAATACGCATTGACTAGCTGGAAAGGCTCACGAAAGGCTATATCCGCTCAATTTTCGACGAGCAATCGATAAAAAGGTCACAATGCGATCTGAGGGCATTTCATGGTCGAAAAATAGGTCGGATTGAAGTGAATTTTTCAACTTGCTCTATTTTCACTAAAAATTATGTTTTTGTTCGAAAAACATGTGAAATAGACCTCTGACGACATTTTGGTCTTAGAAAACTGCTATTTTTTCGTGAAAATAATGGGAGTCCACGAACACTTGAATATCCATTACGTTGTCATTTTGGTCATAAATCGACATTTTGGCATCTGAATGTATGAAATTGAACTTTTGTTCGTGGGATACATAAAAAATGCACTTTCCAGAGCTTTGGTGGTTGGAAATTAATATGTTTCAATGAAGTAATGGGTCTAAAATTACTTCAAAACTCTTTTAATGGATATTTTGAAATTTAATCACATTTTACAATGTCCAATAAGGGGAAAATGGGACTTTTTTTTAAATGAAAGTGGAAATTTGCTTTTGGACGGCAAAACGCTTGAAAGTTTGACTTGGAGATTAAATTCAAAAGTCGTGACGCGATATTGTTCTTTATTGTAAATAAATTTTCACAATAGTGAATGCGAAAAACACTTTTGAACTTCGTACCCAGAGATAATAAACCGTCAAAGCGTCACTCAAAATGATATCAGTCATTTTGAGTGGTAAATGCACGCACAGGAGTGTCACTCCATTTTAACCTCGTCTAGAGGTTTTTCATCTGATTTGAAATACTGAGATTATCATGAAATTTCGCAAACATGTCGAAACATAATTTCTTATACTTAACCTGCGATTGAAGCCTAAAAATGGTCTCCACTCAAATTCAGCCAATAGAAATTTGAATGTATAAAAAAATTGTGTGGTTGAAAAACCCTTTATTTACGGTAATTATGTGCTGCTTAAGTATGAACGGTCAACAATAACAGACAAACAAATAAAAATCAACAAAAATGCTGTTGCTTTGTGATCGTGCACTCTGCCAACATATCTCATTTTTATGTCAATTAGGATTCGACAGCTATTTATGAAGTTGAACAAACGTCTTGAAACGTCTTGAGACTTCTATCGCGTGCAATCAATGTACAACACTTCTTTTGCAAACATTGTCTATGTGCCGTATTATTTCTTTTACACACACAAATCGGGAAAGTTGAAAGCGCAAAGCGCAAAACATGAAATGAAAACAGCTACGGTAGAAAAAACGAAGACAAATTTGAAGCGCAGGCCGATTTTTTTCCGAATACTTTCAGTGTATATTTTAAATTAAATTGGGTCATTGCTACCCGGAAGAAACCGAACTCGACGATGTCTTTAGTTCCTTTGTATTTGGACGGCTTCAATTTTTTTTCTTCGGCCTCTCGAACATGTCACGCCATCGATTAGTTTATTATTGTCAAAATTGTGCGACAAAAACGATTTAAATCCGAGTGCGGTTTTTGTATGATGTTCGATGATATCAAGAGCATTGATCAATTCACCAAACGTATCACACCGAAAATGATGGCTGATAAATTGGTTGATTGATTTTAGTCAATAATTAAACTTATTACGCTTATTAATTATGAATTTGTTGCGGGAGATTAGAAAGACAGTGAATAAATTGTTAATCGAAGTCGGAGCTTTGAAATGAATAAAAAACACAACAACATTCAATGCGTCATTAGACATATTGGAACAAATGTGCTAAGTTTTGTGCGATTTTTATAGGTTTTGGGGTGGCGACATCAGTGGCGGCAGCAGCTGTTCGAGAGAGCAAGCTCGAGAGCTCTGACTTTTTGATCTGTGTAAATTAAACTGGGGTCTTAGGTCACGCAATATAATTTATATACATTTCCTAAATGGCATGCAAGCAATAAAGTTTCATAGGTCAATTTTATTGTTCATTTTGGTGTCTCATTTTGGCGTGTGACGGACTCTGTAACATCATTTTCATGCTTGCTCGCACTTAGTTGGTTTGGTTGGTTCGATTGTCATGCCACTGAACAGATGAGCTCCATGATTCGATTTGTGTCGCAATTTCGCATTAAGCGACACCAATCAGAAAAACCAAAAATACCACTGGAAACATTTTTCTTCTTGCGGCTGCTTGATGACACTTAATACGATGTGTGTGTGTGCGCGACTGTCTGTTATATGTCTCTGGAGGTGTTGCTATGTGCATGTTTGAAACACGGTTCCGACCACCAATTTTGCAAAGAAAGAGACAGAAACAGAGCATAATTGGGTCATTTCAAGCGAGTATATGCCCCAAGAATCCATTCAATATCAGCAGTTGAGTGAACAACATTGTCTTCTTGTTTGAATTCACATAAAATATGCTACTTACCAGATTTCATCCACCAATGAACTGCCATCACGCACAACATTGTGATGATGAGAAGAGGAGAGGAGGATACAAAGTCTCATCACAATGGAAACTGATCTAGTCAAATTTTTTTTTCAAAAATATATGATATTGAAAGTGTTTATAGTGAAATAGACATCAATAGCTCGTCGATTGACCTGATAGAATCGGCTGAAGCAAACTAATGGGAATGTTATTGCTTTCTTCTAGGCCTTAGATGGGACAATAAAAAACGAAACCGGTGCAATTATTTGCATTCAAATTGGTTTTTATATTATTTTTATATTTTGGCTACACTGAACAATGTCTCGTTTTTTGTGTTAAAAGAAACGGACACAATGCATCTCAAACAATCGCCTGAACAAGACGATTGCCTTCATGATTTTGCTTAAATCAATAGCTAATCTAGTGGAATATTCGTTTCTGTTTCTGTGAACCTGTTGGAATTAATCATGTGCTGTTTTTAATGAACAAAATTTTACTTTCAGTTCCATTGTTGGAGCTCTCACTCACTCTAACCCAATGCAAGTAGGCAATTGAAAGTTGTTCCGACGGAATAAAATAGCAGTCTATTGATATGTGTTACTCGTGACATTAAAATGAATGAATCTGAATGAAAAAACATGGTTAATATTTCACGTTGTGTGAACAGTAATTAATTTTCGATAAAAACATTTTTTTTTGCTTTGTTCACCAACATTTTTAATTGTTTTGATGAAAAAGGATAATAAAATGATGCACATAATCGCAAAGACCTTTAGCGTTGATTAGCCGTGAGATGAAAACAATAGTCAGTGTTCACAATTCTTTAAATAAACACCAAGCGTAAGCGAGTCTTGTGTGCACTTGGGATGTGTCATCACTTAATCAACGTTAAACGTTTAAGCGGAACTGTCCACAGTGAGTATTGTGATATGGCAGATGATTATGGCTCATTGATAAAGACCTTAAATTGTCCACTTTTTGTGCTTGGATGATGTGTCGTAAAATTAATTATTTGATGGATTCAATTAAAACTCTGTCGGCACTTCACTTTCAACTGTCGTCAACGATGCTGGTTTTTTTCTTCCCATTCGATGCGAAGACGTCGTTCAATGAAGCCAAATCAAATGTCACCAACAGATAGAATGAAAAATTCATTGAAGTTTCAATGGTCTTAAGCAAGAACAACTTCTATTCGATGAGGCCAAAGAATGATTCAAGTTTTACGATTGATTTCTCTGCTGGTTTTCCTTTCTTCTTCGAATTGCTATTTTAACATGATGAAGAGCAATTGAAAATACAGAGAAAAAACCGTAGGTGGTGCATTGAAAAGTAATTGGTAATCATGTAATAGAAATGGGTCCATTATTCTGGATGAATTGCATATATTTTCGTATGAAAGTGGATGGTCTTGACAATGCTACCGCAAATGGGAGCGCAAACAAAAGCAGTAGCAACAGCAGCAGCACGGCACCTTCAATTACACGTAACTTTCGATCATTGAGATTTTTTTGTTTGTGCCCGCGTCAGAAATGAAAACAAATTAGCATAAAACTATGTGACGCCATCGATGTTTATCTGTGTCTCTCTGTTATGTATGTTGTCTGGCATTTGTTGTTTGTTCAAACTCTATTCGAAGTCGCGCGCGCATCTTGATGAAATTGTTTTGCAGCATCGAAAAAAAACTTCTTCTTCTATACCAAATAACAAAACCACGTTCAATAGACACACATTCGTGTGACTTCACTCTCACTGAACAAACTACACAAAATTCGATGTTATGATTTACAACCACACTACACATATCGTTGTACAAGCGCGCATTTGTCATTCTCTCGAGTCCGAGCTGTTCCGTAACCGTTTCTCAGTTAAATGGTCCAGATGATTGTGGGTGAGATGAATTGTTCGATTAGCATCTCGTTTGAAATCTCACTTGAGAACGAGTGAGATAGAAAAAGAGAAATAAGTTGCTTGATTAAACAAATGTCAAAATACGTTCGCTCGGATGCGTTGAGTGCTATTATTTTAGAAACCTTGAATTTTTGCCCTTAGTCTTAGTGGGTTACGAACCAACCAACAGCATCAACATTGCTGGCCAAATTGATGGTGTGTTGCAAACGAAAAATTATTAGATGCAGCACTTTTTTGATCAATCATCGCGGGATGTCTACTGCATATTTGAATCGGTAAGAATAATCTTGACCTGCCAAATTGATTGAAAATAAATGTGAAACATGGAGTTTTTTTTTATATGGAGTTGTTGTTGTAAAGTCCATATAAAAAAAACTCTATTTTTCACATTTATTTTCACTCAATTTGGCAGGTCAAGATTATTCTTACCGATTCATTTCTTCACCTCTTCTGCTACTGGTAATCTTTTGGCATTTTCGTGCGCTGTTCACATTTTACAGTGCAATTCCCAAGAATTTTTACGTCATTGATGGATGCTGCACGGTTTTCATGATTAATGAAATTTACTCAACTTGATTTACTGCAGTTCCGCGGTCACATCGCACATATATAAATATCTAGATCGTTTGCGATAAAATGTCTTCTGGTGGGTTTTCCAACGAATGTAATTCAGTTTTGTTATTTGGTTATTGGCAGAAGTCAGAGCGTAAAACACAAAAAAGACATAGTTTACGCTCGAGTTTACTTCATTGATTTTGAACAGAAACCGTAGATTCAATTGATGAATTAATTACATCGATTTCCATCATATTCGGTCTTTGGGGCCGTCATATTCAAATATTTCCATCATATTCAAATTAAGTTTTAATTCAAATTTCATTTGGAGACAATTAATTGTACGAAAATGCAACATGAGATGAACCTGACAAGCGATGACTAAAACATGATTGATGTTCATTTTCACCACAACTTTCATAAGCTGTCCGATTCAATCATTATTTCTACGTTTCCTGCAATTTGTAAATTGTGCCGAAAGAGCAGTTGCAATAATCAAGCGAGATAAACATTAGTGTAAACATTACTTTGTTTGTGCTGTTCAATTAGAAATAGCAATTTACAATTTATTCGAGAATATTTTTCGGTTTGGCAATGCATTCACGATTTACACGCTAGCATAAGTTCAAATTATCAATAGATAGAGCAAATATAATTGTGATGTTTCTGCTGCTGCGGCTGCTGACCCAGATGCATGGGAAAACCAAATTTCGTAATACTTTTAATTGTTTTAGCGTAAACACCGAAAGTACTTCGGTACGTTGGCTCTTCTCTCGATCGATTGGCTTAAAATCCAAAACGTCTAACCACATCTTTGATCAGGCACAAATACACTGGATTTGATTTTTTTTGTATTATAATTTCTTGCTGAAGGATGCTCGGATCAGCCAAGTTGTATTCATGATGGTAAATAATTAATTTATTTTGGTGAGTGATTGTCGTTGAGGAGTGGGTGATCTCTCTCTGTCCCATACTGGTGTGTATGTGGACCGATGAAGATTCTTTGAGACATTAACAACAAAAATAACAACTGCAAAGTAACAAAAAGTATCGACCGCACATCTCAGCATCATTGGTTATATGTGTTTGGCCATCACCAAAATTGATGTGCATGCTAAACAAGAAGGCAATCAAGCTGGAGTTGAAAAGACCGGAGAGGGATTTGACCCTCTGTATGACGTTTTGTTGCGTGTAAAGTGATGCAGCTCATGAATGTATTTGTTCGTCTCTCTCATTCTCTCTCTCTCTCTCAAGCTCGAGTGAGGCGTACAAGGTGTGTGTGTATGAATGTTGTGCTTTTACAGTTCCAGTACATGCAAATAATATCGAAAATCTATTAGCGGCACATGATGATTCCGACAAAAGGATTGCGCCAATGTACCGAACAACGGAAAAATGAAGCGAAAAAAAAGAACTTGTAGCAACAACAACAAAATGAGGCATATCGAAAACCATTGGTGCCAGAGAAGTCACTCGAACTCACTTTCGGGTATAAATAACCAAAATCTCTGCAATGAGACACAGTCAGCAATTTGTTTGCGAATCAAAACCAACCACAGTATAACGCATTTTTTCAGTGCAACTAAATATTTAAAAAAAAAACCGTTTCATTTCAGTTTCACCAGAAAACATAGTACACGCAATATTTATCGTGAAGTACTCTTTAGTTGCCGTCACTGTTGATAAATAGAAACTAATTTTTTAGTTAAATAAATATGAAGTCAATTGTAAGTGAACTTTTTGTTTGTTTGTTTTCATGCTATACGTAACATGACGTGATTTGAATTTCCGAATTGTTTTTTTTTTTCATTTTCAAGACGAACCAAATTTGGAATATTCGAAATATCTAATGAAATTAGTTCAAATAGAAATGAAAATATTAAGTGTTACATATTCATATCCAAGTCACGTGCATTTAATTTAAGTTGATACACATATCATAACCGAATTCGAATATGTCAATAAGAAACCCATTTGTTCTGTTCGGTGGTCAAAAGAGTTTTGAATGATGGTGTTTAACGCATTGGATAAGCCAGAACAAGCAAAAGCGTTTGCATAAGGTGCAAATGTTAATAAAAATTCGGTTGAATTGTTGGATCGCGTGCGATTTGAGAAACTGAAACCCATGAACGAACACGAAAAAAATGACCAACAGATTAGAGGAAGTTTGAAAAAAACTCTAAACAAAAGCATTCATTTACCCAATCTATTGGCAAAAAATAAATAAAACCGTTAAACTATTTTTGCTTGGATTATTTTTTGCTGGGACAACTTCAATTTATACTTGTTTCAACCGATTCAACCAATTCAACTAAATCGACTTTTCTGGGAAAATTTGAATAATAACAGTCAACAATGGATCAAAAGAAAGAACGGCTAATTTCCTTTTATTTCGTTCGAAGCATTTAGCAAAATGCAAATTCCTAATTTATGATCTTATCCATATAATGTTTTTTATTTGAGGCTGTGAGAATGAAAATGGCAATATAGGAATAAACATTCTGAAACGCATCAAGAAAAAAAATTCGCAAAAATGAATCATGAGTTCTGAATATGCAAAAGTGAAACATGAATTTACATGGGCAGCATAGGGGGTTCATGGTTCACTTTTGCGTATTCAGAACGCATGATTCACTTTTGCGAATATTTTTTTCTTGATGAGGTTCAGAATGTTTATTCCTGTATTGCCATTTTCATTCTAACAGCCTCATTTCTTCTTCCATTTTCACATCGTAGATCTTAGTAACATTGTTGATTGGCAGCACATTTGCGGTACCACCAAAGCAGCAACAACGTCAATTACGACAAACGGAATTCCAGCAGCCAACCACCGAACCAATTCCGATTATTCGCCAGGAGCAAGAAGTTAATTTTGATGGAACCTACAAATGGGCGTATGAAACAGGTTAGCTATGAAAATTATTCTCGCTCAATTGGGCAACACATTAAGTAGAACATGATCCACAGAAGAATTTGAAAAAGAAAAAATCTATCATAAACTGCTTGCAATAACAAATTCAAATGGAGATTGTTTCTCTTAAAATTTAGGCAATGGCATTAAAGCAGAAGAATCAGGTTTCCTGAAAAATGCCGGCGTTCCAGATCAAGAGGCTCAGGTAATGAAATTTTGAAATAAGAAGGAAAAAAAATAAATGACAGAACAAATCGAAATTGACATTTCGATTATGATCAATGCAAAAATGTCGATTTATCGCATTTTTACTTGCGCGCAGACGAAAACGCGGTTCGCTCAAAAAATTAAGAGGTCGGTGAGATGAAATTTCGTGCCAAAGCAAAAGGCCAGACATTCACAGTTCAATATTTATATGTATCTGCAGGCATTTTTATTTGTTAGACATGCACACACAATGTGTGTAATGTTCGATAGAAGCGTTCTGCCAAATGGCAATTAATATTCGACCATTTTTCGTTGGCTGCACTTCTGATCAGTTCGTCACATGCATTTCGGTGAAGTGAAATCAAATGTCAGAATCGCAATGGTTTTCACGGAATATACCGTTCGAATATCAAACTGGCGACGATGTCGAATAGAAGAAGAAGAAATGAATAAAGAGTGGAGAAAAAAAAGTCGTCTGATGAGAAAACGATGCAATCGAATCAAGCGTCACTCGAAAATGCATATCATACATCAAAGAACGGTGATAGCGAACAAAAGTTTTGGCAACAAGATGTGATGTGATATGTAGAGGCAATAGCGATAGCGCAACTATTGCACAATACCGTTCGTCAGTTATTCGCACTGCTGTCTGGCATAATAATATGCATCTTGATATTGACTCGCTGGCCAATTTAATGAAAAAAGAGAGGAAAAAAAAAATAGTAATTGATTTCTACCTTTGACTTTTCATTTACATTATTTATAATTATAGCCATTTGCTTGAGTTCAGTTTGTACCATATGTATGACTGGACCATAATTAATGCCGTTCGGTTCTCTTTTTCTTATTTTGGCGGCGACGGTGGCGGTGGTGGCGTTTCAATGAATGCACTCATCTCATTACAAAGCCACATTTAAATAAATTAAAAAGCAGTCGATGAACGGAAAAACGAAATGCATTTTAAAGGAAAATTAAGAAAACGATCCACGATGAAGATGACGAAGATGATACAATATGGTGAGACTTGAGCGTGTGAGAGAGAGAGAGAGAGAGAGAGAGAGAAAAGCATACTGTGTAATATATTTGCAAATAAGTAATTATAATAATGATGGTGTTGCATCTAATATGCATATCAACGAATCAAGTCTTTGCAGTCAGTCCAATAGCATGCATTCTACCTCGTTCTCTTTCTCACTCTCTCTCTGAACTTCTGATGCATTCGTGTGCATCTTGTCAAAAGTGGACAATGGAATAACTAGACTAACCATTATTATGCAGAATCGACGGCCCATATCCACAAACATCAAACATGCAAACCCACTAGCACACATTAACGCACTTATATTAATGGATGCACATCAGTTTAAACAATCGGTATACTTTTTTCTAGCTGGAGCTGTCTACCATTGATACTCGTTTAGTCAGATCGCGACAAATCGACCTAAAAATATAATACATTGGAACCATGTTCGAAGCGTGTAATGCGTACGTTGTTACATTGACTACCTCTAGCGCGACTCTCTTCTTTCGTGATCAATCGCTCAAAGTGAAAAAGAAGATATTTGAAAAAGAGCATCCGAAATATTATAAACACGTTCTATGTGTTATGAAGAGTTTGGAGAACACAGTGCTCAATATTGCGCTCAAACGAGTTGTATACGATCGAATCGATCGATGGTCAAGCGAGAAAAAGGTCAAATATCAGTTTTTCGATTCCATCACACACAGAATATGAATGGCCATTTAAACGTTTTGAATATCTCTGTCATGTCTTGCGGCGACCATCTCGAATCCGAATCATTTATGTCAAAATTAGGGAGTTCATTTTACATAGAGAAAAATAATTTTTTTCCCAACATCACATTTGGTGATAGCTTGCGATTTTTAGCAGCACGACATGAATGGTAATCTCGGTTTTCGGTCATGTGACATTACAAATATGTGTTTGGCAATTTCAAGCGAAATATGACCACAAATCAATCGAAATTTCAATTGATTGAACGGGTGTCACCTTGTGTGTGTGCATGACTTAATTATATTTTTTTCTTCGTCTGCCACGACGTGTGCAATCAAAATATTCCACTGATTTATTGCATCCGTCTGCATGGCAAGGTATATTATTAAATAATTGCAATTATTTGGTATGCTACCTCTTCGTTTAATATTCGATTAATACCTGTTTGTTGGCGACGATGACTCATGCGTACATACGGTATCGCTATCATCAGTTTATTTGCATAATGCCCAAGTTATGCGAAACCAATGACTTACTCCGTCGATTGTGTTCCATTCACAGTGATCCATCCCAATTATTATCAAATAGAATTTTTCGACATTTCTTTCTATTTTTGCTCTCGTCTCAAGCAGAATGATGCAAACAATATACAAACATGTGTACGTCTGCGACAAGAAGCTTGAGAAGCTGTTTTGAGTCAAATGTTTCTGCTTTTCATTGGATGTCTAATATGAATACTTGAATCCAATACTAATCGTTTGACTACTACGTACAAAATATTTAGTTTCAGATTCATTTTCGATGTGAATTCAAACAAAATTAGCATTAGCGTGTCTCAATAAAAGCGAACTGAAAAAAAGAAACATAATATACGGGCAACGATCACAATGGCTTCACAACTTTATTCCAATCGAGATGATCAATAATTGTATGCTAAAATATCTGGTGTGTCAATTAACTAAGTTATAATTTTATAAATACAATATGGCAGAAAAAATATTGTGAATGACATCTTAAGCAACATAATCGACCTTATGTCTAGGTCACTGTCAACAGTTCAACACATTTATGTCATTTGCGCGGGGGTATCATTACACTAACAATAACATCATTTGAAAAATTAAATTCGTCCAAAACCTGCTGACACGGAGTGAACGCGCTCACTTAACAAACGCAATGGTTTAGCTGAGGTTTGACAGCTAATGTCAAATCGACTTCTGTTTCAGTGTAGTTTTCTGTTCGAACGCAAGCGTTTTCTCAGTATGGTCCGCAAAATTAAAAATACAATTCTTCCACGAACCAGTTTCTTTTTTGAATCTAACATTTTGTGTTTGTTTTTAATTATGGAATCTCCAATATATCATATAAAACCGTAATTTTCTCTCATACAACTCAATTGAAAATGGAAGAAAAACAATTTTTTTTTAAATACGGGTGTAATCTACCGAAAAAAGCAATTTTTTTGTCTTGTGTGCCAGCGGCATATTTGCACAATTTTATTTGACAGAATCGAAACAATTTTATTTATTTAAAATCCAAATAATTATTATTATTTCACCACAAAACACAATGACGACTATGTTTGGCACTGCATTGAATACACTCATCAATGTAGTTCCCGTCAAGATGTGTGGCGTTGTTGGTTGATGGTCTATCGCGGTGGTCATTTGATCTCAACCGAAATTGCTTTTGTATGTGTTTTTTTTTTTAAATATTCAATGGACGTTTAGAGGAAATACCAGGGCATATTTTAAGGAATTTTTAGAACTACCGTAAAAACAAAAAAAGATGATAATGTGGCAAGGTACACATTTATTTGGAAAATTCGGTATTGCTTCTGAATAATATTGGCTTTAAATAAGTTTTATTGAACATTTTTAGCATCGTTAGAAGTACAGGTGGGCGAATTCGCGAGTATATACTCTCATACTCACTCATTTTGAAAATGAGTATGTCTCGATATACTTTCATACTCATAGATACTCTTTGAGTATGAGAGTATATACTCAGAGTATATACTCTTTGATTTTGAGTATGTACCTACTCATTTTTTACCCAAAGAATAACTCTACACCTACTCTTTTTCCTACTCAAGTATATACTCTTATACTCAAAGAGTATCTATGAGTATGAGAGTATGTCGAGACATACTCATTTTCCGTTTGTATGAGAGTAGGAGTAGGAGTATGAATTATACTCTCTTACTCCGCCCACCTGTAGTTAGAAGCAAAATGTACAGAAAAAATGTTTGAATTATATGTTAATTTTCAACTCTCGGACTTTTCGTTGAGAACTGCCGAATTAGAATTTTGAACTACCGGAATCCGGTAGAATTACC
Organism: Sitodiplosis mosellana; assembly: GCF_009176505.1. Classification (NCBI taxonomy): domain Eukaryota; kingdom Metazoa; phylum Arthropoda; class Insecta; order Diptera; family Cecidomyiidae; genus Sitodiplosis; species Sitodiplosis mosellana. The sequence continues at coordinate 7,593 of NW_022599149.1, read as the reverse complement.
GGTTAAAATATGCCCTGGAAAAACTAGCGTGTTCCGGGGAGATATAACATGTTCAAAGGAGATAATCACTAATGATTATTGACGGATTAGTTTGATGGAACAATGGCCCACCGCATATCCTGTGCTTGCTTTATTTCTAAAGCTAGACATTTTAGTCCACATTAATATCTCGAATAATTTTTATTGTAGGTTGCTCAGGGAAGTTATTCATATACTGCACCGAACGGCCAATTGATTAGCGTCACATATATAGCTGATGAAAATGGATTCCAACCACAAGTAAATTTACCACCTTTCGCTACTTTATTTGAACATTGAACAGTTGCTAAATCATATTTTTGTTTTCAACCATTTAGGGAGATCATTTGCCAACACCTCCACCCATTCCACCTGCTATTCAACGCGCATTGGAGTACCTTGCTACATTTTCATCAACAGAAGACCCATACGCAGCCGGAACTGATCCAAGCTTGCGTGGATAAAGGATTTTATAACGCAATTGGAACATCCGAAACTTGCCATTGCATTTTTAAAAAAAGAAAAAATACACGAAATTCTCCGCGACCTACATTATCAGAGATCTGTATTAGCACATAACGCAACGATAAAAAACAACTTCCCAATTTTTTTCAATTTCGACTGTGATTCCCTGCATCAACATCGAAAGAATTCACATCAACAACAAAAAATTCATTCGAATTCAGTGAGATTCGATGGCTTGTCAATCACCCATTCATAATATGAATACATTTTTCCAGAATAATTATTTTCGTAACGCGTTTGTTTTTCTCTTCCTCTATTCGAAAACAAAAAACAAACATAGAATTCCGATCAAAAATTATTATCTTATCCATATTACACAATAAATTGTTTGGTCCATATTTTTGGATTAAACTATAATCTAAATTTGTTTGAAGTCGATTTTTTTATTCTTTAAAGAAAAAATCAAGAATTGCCCATATTTAATGCATTTTACAATATGTTTATCGTTACCCATATGTTTTCTGTGCGGTGGAACGAAGCCCGCCGCGTTGCACAGACAATATAGTGCACACAGCATTAGCGAGAGCAGTACAGCATACTGTACTGCTCTCGCTCTAACACACACTGCAATGCGTACGTACGAACTCAGCATAGAAGCGTAGAGCGCCAATACACTCACACACACTAGTACGCATGTTACAATGACTGTGTGTCAGTCGTTGTAACATGCGTATAAGTGAGAGAAATTCTCTTCACCAATAGTATTGGCAGGGTTCATCTCTGTGCACATTTATAAACATTGCGAAGGGACTACACCTTACAGTCACATACAACTGAGTGAATTTTAGTCATTTTATTTCCACACGGGAATGTTATTTTTTATGATTAAAAAAAAAAACCAAAAGTTCGAGATCGTTTCTGCCGAAATAGTGGCGTGGTGTCATGACCCAAGCGGCAAAAAATTCGAAGCACTCAAATAGAATTTTAATGTTCATTTGATGTGATTCGCACGCTTTACATTATTAATCTAATGTAATTTCAACTTGAACGGTGTTCAATTAGCAGAAGTATAATCCACTTGAGTAGATAATACAAAAAAAAATGATAGTGTTTACATTTGATACTTCACTGAAATCTCTATAACTCATGCATGATTTTGCATGGCTCTTTCAGAGGTATTAATATTTTCACCACAATATCATATACACTACAGGCCAAAAATATGGAAACGCCAATAAAAATGTGAATTCTATATTTTTTAGCATTTTCAGCTCAAAATTAGGATTGAATATGAAAACTTATTGAAACTCGAATGAAAGTTTTCTTGGGAAAAAAAAAACATTTGACCATTTCGTTTGGATTTTTAGCTATGGCGAAAATTGGCCTACTGCCATACACAAAAAAAATCCAAAGAATGGCCATCGGCCGGCCAAATATTTTCTCAAAAAACTTTCATTCGGTCAGAATTCCAATAAGTTCTCCTAATTTAGAACTGAAAATGCAAAAAAATATTGAATTCACGTTTTTATAGGGGTTTCCATATTTTGGCCTGTGGTGTATATATATAAAATTTAATCGTTTCAACCAAAAAACGTATCAAGATTTATTGTATGTTTCGTTTCATTTTCTGTCTGTGTATTAGCAATATGTTTGCGTTTTCTATGAGAAATATCTGAAAATATCAAGGCTTTATTATGATAATTTCATGAGGTTCAGCATATTATGCATAAACTAATTATCATATTCACGTCATTTAAACATTTTGATGATTTTGTTATTGTTGTTGTTGTGTGTATGGTCAAAATTGTTGGTTTTAGATTTGACTGAATAGAGAATTTCTGTCTCCGTACACTAATAGAGAGTCGTTGTGTGTACCAATCGAATAACAATACGAAAAGGAATACAAAGACAAATAAAAATGAAACGAGTTGCATTTTTATAAAAAGTTTTGTTTTATCATGAGAAACCGCAACCTATGCATAACACTAACAAAACAAAGTTAAACACGAATTTGCGATGAGCTCATTCAGTGAAGTTTATTTCAATTCGTTTACGTCGTTAGGCGCACTCATGAACGCGACTGAATGAACTCATCAACAATGTTCTATAATAAAAAAAACAATTTTTTTTACATATAAAATTGATTTTTATCACTTGCTACGCTCTCACAAAAATCAATTTTGCACATTCGTAACATTTTTATTTTCATTTTTGTCTACTTTATTAACAAATATGAAAAAGATGCAATAGTTTGCAGTAAACATTGAACGATCTGAGTCACAACTTTTGAAACTTGTTTGGCAGCGCTAGAAGTGAGCTGTCAGACGCTTATATGCAGTACCTGTGTGAGAAACAAAGAAATTATAAAACATAATTGTCTCAGCAGGTTATTTCATTTGCATTGCTAATTCCACTAATATCTTGTATTCAAATACTTTGTCTTTCTTGTCACCATCAGCATTCAGTGATGATTAGTTTAGTCTTTTAGTTTAATCAGCTAAAAAAATACTAACACGCTGGCACCACAAAACCTAATTGGATGATGAGACGAAACGGGATAGAGACAACAAAACGATCAATATGTGTACTTGGGGTCGCAATGTTTGGTTTTATAAGGAAATATATTTAAAGATTTGCGTAATCAACCGATGAACAGACAAAATACATCAATAGCGTTATCTTCGATGGTTTAAGGCGCGACTAAGTGGTTGAAATGAAAGAGAAAACATGCTAAAACCCTAGTCAAAACTCAACAAAACTAAACAAGATTACGGATTTCTATCGAATATTTGTTTATTTTTTTATTTTTCTATTGTTGCAAATTCTTGTCACACAAGTTGAGTTTTCTTGGTGATTTTCGAACATTCTCTTATAATGGTTTCTAGCAAATGCGCTAATTTAAGTGTTGAGTCCAATTGAAGATTTGAGGACGAAGCAATAGGTTCGTTTGTTCAGCACACTTTATTTTCTGGGCCGAATTTTGTCTTGACGAATTTTTTACTGTTTTTTTCTCTTTCGAATTTGAAGAAAAATAAAACGATTTGATAATATTCAGACATGACGTGACGTTTAGAACGAAATCATCGCATCTTCCGATGATTTCGATTAAATCTATCGACAGATTATCTGTGAAAAGAATGGATCAAATTTAACACATTTTTTTTCGATTCCATAATAAAGATAAAAAGAATTACATTGGTAATCCCGAACTTTTCCGTACCGTTGGCCTGCGTTGTCCGTAGTTACTTTTGGTTATTTTTTGTGAATTTTCTTGAAATAAAGGCAGTGAAAATATAATAATGAAAATAAAGTGAAAAATCGGTCACTTTCACTAAAACTTCGACAATTTTGTATGAGAGGTACCCGTAAACCGATTCTTATTGGCTTCAAACTTTCTAAGGTTTCATTTTTTGAAGAAAAAATAAGATTCTGAAAGTTTCATGTTGATTGCATTTGCAGAAGTTTGGTTTTTGGCCCTCAATTTTTTCCAAGAAAACTTCGACAAAAATTGATGACAAAAAATCAAACTTCTGCAAATGCGATCAACATGAAACTTTCAGAATCTTATTTTTTCTCCAAAAAATGAAATCCCAGAAAGTTTGAAGCCAATCGGAGTCGATTTACAGGTACCTCCTATACAAAAGCGTCAATTTTTTGATGTTTTTCTTAGGGCAAGTACCCCAGGGTCGAATCGAAAATGGCTCATCTTCGAACTTAAACTAAGTTTATTGGATACAAACATTTTGGCATTTCCAGATTTTGATTATCTCAATTATTTTTTGAGTTATCGTTTTAACAAACAGCTACGGCGACGACGACAACGAAAACGACGGCACACGAACGGAAAAGTGTCTCAAAAACGTGTTTTCTACGCGTTTCATGAGTTTTTATGATGATCTAAGCTAATTTTGCGAAAAAAAGTTTTCGGGACCAATTCCTATACTTTCCCTTGACACGTTGTGTACGGAAAAGTAATAAAATTCTGATCGGTCGTCACCTTTACATCTGGTTCAGGTGAACCTGAAAACTGTTAATCAACATTATTAAATATCGACGCGACGAATTCCATTTAAAGAAGCCATTAAATTGAAGGGCAACCATTACCATGTTCGCTTCTCTTTAAAATCGATTGAATTTTCTGTACGAAATTAATCTGTTGACTTTTATGATTTGATGATGAAATGTTGTCCATTTTTGATGAATATTTAAAACGAAAAATTATTCAAGTTCTCATTTCTAAGAATGCTAAATTGATTTGTATGCGGAAGATTGTTATCGATACGCAAATGGTCAATCATCGTTCCAGTCGATTCATTTGAAATGAGCGAAAATTGTCTATATCCAGCTACCACAGTTGGATAGAGCATATGTTTAGTTTTTAAAATGAGCAAAGAAGTGCCTAGCGGAATGAAGGATCGAATGAGATTAAAAAATTGATTAAAACCAAATGGAAATAGGTAAAAAAGATCACCACATCATGGCAGAATAATAAGTATTTATAGCATGTATACATATAAAAGTAAAGCGAGGAATTGTTGACTTTGAATTGTGCTGTGAAGTAGTTGAAATTATGCAGATATTAAAAAAAATTGTAAAGACTCTTCAAAATAAAACTTTTTATCATTTTTCTGCAAACGAAACAAAACTGTTTGCCGAATTCATTGATTAATATTGTTCCTTCATAAACAGAATAAAATCTATCTACTCTTTGAATGCTCTTAGCGGACAACATTGGGGTTTTCTTTCCATTTTGGATTTAGGAACAAATATGATTCATGGGAATTTAAATTTGATAAAAATTCTTTCGAACTGATATTTCGGATTATTTTCCGACAAAAATACCTCTTGTTTTTTTTGGAAATATTTCTCTCCAAATTGGAACATTTGTCGACAGAATTTGCTTTTTTTCTGATATTTCAAGCAAACATTCTTAGATATATTTCAGCCCAATTGAGTTCATTTTCTTCATTATTTTACGGCAAAAAAATATACCAAATTTAGTTAGTTTTTATAGCCAAAAAAGAAATTTTTCTGACCGTTTTGGGAAAAAAAAATATCACGTTTTAGAACGAGCCTTTAAATTTCTCGATTGTTTTCGTGCTTACCATCAAATGGATTCCATTTTTTTCATTATAATTCAATTATTTACCTCTGTTCTTTTAATGCTGAAGTATGGTATCGAATGAATGTGCATCCAAATTCATCGATACGTAATTTGATTTGTGCAATGGAAAATTTCTCCGGAATGTATATTTGCCTTCGATGATTGGGTTTCTATTCTATTATTCTTCCACGAATGCAAGGTCAATATCGAACAAAATCCTTCATTCAAGGTGCAATTCTATTCAGCTAGGATTATGGCATCTCCTTGAATATTTGTGTGTGTGTGTGTGTGTGTGTTTTTTTTTCTTCTTCCGTCTTCGAAAAGAATTGAATCCAATATTTTGTACTTCCCCATCGACGTAGATTTCGAATGACGAAAACAAATAGCATGATGCAAGCACCAAATTATAAAAAGACGATAGTATCATACTTTGACGGATAAAATCCTTTTATAATGTATGCATATCGATGAATGTTTTGTTTGATGATTATGATTAAATACCTTGTGCACATGCAGCGTTGCAAACAACAAACAGTCGAGAGGGATAGAGAGAGAGAAAATGTTATTAAATCAATCTGCAGGAGATTAATGATTTGCGAGTGTAGAATTTGCAGTTTGAGCGTTGCTTACGCTCAACCGTTTTAGCCAATTTTTATTGATAGTCATTTTTTGGCGCTATTGTTTTTCATATTGTCCGTCGTTGTTTGTCTCACTGTGGTTGACGCTAAAATATTTTCGCTGCTAGATGTGAATACATCACGGATTCTGATTATTGTTATTATTATGATTATTGATTTGTCGACCGTGTGTTTTGATTAAGCTCTTTTGATTCCCCATAATATCTCGGTTCGCTAATTTGAAAGATATGAGAAAAAAATCTTATTCATTTAGCGATTCATATAATATTTTTGGCGATGACCATCGATATTATTGGGTACTATGAATAGCCCATGTAGTAAGCGCTGTAATGTTGACGAATCTTTTTTGTGCCCTACACACGAAGAAGGTGCCGTTTTTTTCCCAGTGGTCTTTGTGTTTGTGCAATACGTGTATATGAAAATTAGATATTTTTGTAAGTAGGCAAAATTTTATGCGTATTAAATATTTGTTGATGATGGAGTGTGATATGGCGTTACTGCTGGCAGCAAACGCTGATTTTCGAGTATAAATATTGGACGCAATCTTTGGTTTGACATCAGAACACATTTTGTGATCATAACAAACACAACAAAACAAAAACCCAAAATTTTCAACATGAAAACCTTTGTGAGTAAACAAAATTTATTAAACAGTTTGATCATTTCTGTCGCACAGTGATTTCTCTCCCGTCAAAGACAAATAAATTTGACAAAGAGTGTGCATGAATTTAATTAAAAAAAAAATCAAAACCCAGTTATTTTGTGTGATTTCGGTTATTCGATACATAGTTCTAGTGTTCAGACAAGGAAGAGTGCTGATTTGCGATTAATAGTCAGATTACTTGGAATGAATTGGCAAATCATAATTCTTTTACATTCGACGAATAGTCTTTGTTGTTTTTTTCGATTAAATTTTCTTGTTGATAAAAATTAAAGTTCAGAACTCACTGTACAGCTCAAAGCAATACTAATCCAAGTGATTTGTTTTCAAAACTGTAGGTAGTACTTTTCGCTTTGGCCGCTGTTACTTTCGCCGCCCCACAAGCTCCAGTACAATCGCAAAACCCAGATGCTACCGCTGAAACTTTGAAGAGCGTCGCCGATGTTGGCCCAGAATCATACAGCTGGGAATACGAAACGTCAAATCAAATCAAAGCCAACGAAGCCGGTCAATTGAAAGATATCGGAACTGAGAAAGGAATCGCCGCTCAAGGCGCCTTTTCCTACACAGCTCCAGATGGCACACCAATTTCACTCTCTTATGTTGCAGATGAAAACGGTTTCCAACCACAAGGTGACCATATCCCAACTCCACCACCAGGTATATTGATCAATTGATAATTGGCCACGGCATATGAATAATTTAAA
>NW_022599148.1:1159-3015 GCF_009176505.1 Sitodiplosis mosellana | reverse complement strand
TCACCACCATGCCATCCGCATCAACTGACGATCAACATAAAGTTGATCCTCCGATGATGTAACTGCCATTATCATTGCCAACTCTGAAGTTCACACTGATGCCTTTTCTGTTGAGAAAATTCCAAACAAACGGTTCAAAGGTAACTCAAGAAATTTTTCATCTTTCAAAATTTCAACTTTGTCCCATGAAGTTTGCAACAAGATCATCACCTTGGATGATTGGGATCCAAATTACATAGTGAAACCATTCATTCACCCAGTGAAAAAGCAATCTGATGGTACAGCTCAGAAGAAAAATAAACAAAACGCCGATAAAAAACGAACAACACAACATAATTCTGATAACAACAACAATCGGCAAACCAAAGGCAAACCAAATGCACATTTTCAACGAGAGCAAAATGACAATCAGCAAAAGACACGATATTCCAACAGAAATCATCGTTTTGAAAATTTCTCTCGCCCATACAATCACAATCGGAGATTTCAAAATCAAAATGTGTATAGCCAACGGCTAAGTCAGTGGCAGCAATCTGCTCCTTTTCTGCAGCAACCATTTTTCCATCCGCCGTATGTGATACCAGGTTTGCAACAAATGCATCATCATCCATCACAAATTCCAATGCAAATGCCACAACATCTACCACCACAAATGCCAATGTATGCACAACCTCAGCCATTTTATCACAGTTAAACCCAGCCTTCTCCACCTCATCATTCTGTTTAAATCCACTTTTTGCCACATCATTTCACATTCAGCAGCCACATCAACAACATCTATTCAATAATGTAGTTCCAATATTGGATGAAGCTGCAATGTATTGCAATAATATGAATGGCATCAAAGATAAAGAAAAAGCGATGAACTTTCTTGCTGAAGTGCTTGCGTCGTCTTTCCTTTTTTACATGTTGAGCGAATCACACCTCAGTCCTGATGTCGCCTCTTCTGAATTTTTTCCACAAAATTTCGAAGTGTTTCGCTGTGACAGATCTGCGGACACTGAAAAATATCAGCGAGTCAAGAAGAAAGGCTGGGGTGGTGTACTAATTGCAGTAGAAAAATCGTTGCAACCACAATGTATTGGAACAGCCGAACATCTTGGAGCGGAACAAGTATGGGCAAAAGTCAAGTATAATGGCAGAAATTTAATACTGATCCAGCTATACATTCGACCAGACTCACCGTTTGAAGTCTACAAAGCAAACATGAATGCACTACGTGAAGTCGCTTCTAAAGCAAATCAAAACGATGTGTTGTTGGTATCGGGTGATTTCAATCTCCGGAATCTGATCTGGTACACATGCAACAACAATGCTGATTATGATCCTGATGACATTTTTCAACACAATCCAAATGTAGCAGTGGCTATCAATGCGGTGAGTGAGAAAGAAAGAATCGTGCTCGACACTTGCAACGAGCTTGGATTGCATCAAATATGCACACATCACAACAACAACAATCGGTGGCTGGATTTAATATGGACCAATGAACCCAACTTGTTCACATGCAACAAAAATGACAGCGACATAGCAAAGAAAGAATCACATCATCAAGCGCTTGAAGTAATCATCCATGAAAAAATTGAAAAGAAAGCCGAAAATCAAAGTTCGTACAAAGACTTCAAGAATGCTGATTACAATGCAATGAATGATTATTTCTCAAATGCCGACTGGAGCAGTATTATCAACGAACCCGATCTGAATGCAGCAGTTGACCAGTTGTATTCGAGAATTAACACTGCAATTGAAATGAATGTTGAAGTCAAAACCAGAAAAGAGTCCAATCATCCAAAGTGGTTTAGCCGTGAACTAATAAATATGAAGAATCGTGTTAACAAATTGCACAGCAAGAAGAA
>NW_022599148.1:0-1059 GCF_009176505.1 Sitodiplosis mosellana | reverse complement strand
AAAGGCATACACACAGACAACTGATGGATCTGAAGCAAGTTATCGTGAAGATGATCCCATATTGTTGGACCGATGTGCTAACATTCCACCTATTCAAATCGATGAGGAATTAGTCATGGAAAAAATGAATGAGCTACCAAACAATTTGGTGTCTGGTCCCGACGGAATACCAAATCTACTCATCAAAAAATGCATGCTTTCATTATTAAAGCCAATAACTCACATATTGCACGAATCGTTGAATACTGGAAATGTACCGATCGCATGGAAACAATCTTATGTGAGACCTGTGCATAAAAGTGGATCAAAATACAAAATCGAAAATTATCGTGGAGTCGCCCTGCAATGCATAATACCAAAACTTTTGGATTCAATTATAGCAAGCCATCTGAATTATCACATAAAGAACATCATTGATGATAGCCAGCATGGTTTCATAAAGGGACGGTCAACAATTACGAACTTGGTTGAATTCACCTCACCCACACTGATCAACATGGAACATGGGATTCAAACTGATGCAATCTATCTTGATCTTGCAAAGGCTTTTGATTCAGTTGACATAAACCTGCTCATACATAAGCTGAAAATTATGGGACTGAATGAACAGCTGCTAAATTGGATCAAATCATACCTCAGTAAGCGTGAACAAATTGTAAAATTAAATGAAATCATGTCTAATCCTTTAGAAGTAACATCGGGAACTGGTCAAGGATATCCGATCGGCGCGACATTGTTCATCTTGTTCATCATTGATTTACCACACTACTTGGTCAATTCGAATCTACAATCATTTGCCGATGACACACGCTTCTCGATGCAAATAAATCGAATTGAGGATTGTATAGCACTGCAAGAAGATCTAAACAGAATTGTTGAGTACTTCAAACGAAACCGTATGGCATTGAACGTCAACAAAACGAAACTTGTGTCATATCATCGTGGAAAATTGAAGTTTGCTTCTGTTTACTCCATCGGAGGCGTTCCGATTGAGAGAGTCAAAATAATAAAGGACCTCGGAGTGGTTTTGGATGAAAAATTGAATTTTACACCACACAT
>NW_022599147.1:0-3547 GCF_009176505.1 Sitodiplosis mosellana | reverse complement strand
AGAACAAACGACGGACAGCAACATATTTTTAGTTGTAATTCAATATTCTTAATAAAGAACACAATAGTGACTTCTCTGATTTACGGTTGACATAGAAGTGATTAAGCGAATGCAAGACTTGAAGCATGACAGGTAGAACATGAGTGAAAGTAAGAATATCTTGAGTGTGTTAGTTTAAAAGTATGAATGAGCTAAGATGAGTGGTATGGTAATGTGTGATTATTGTATGAGTTATGAATATGAGCAGTTATCACCTCATTTCACCGCACACATTTACATAAACTGAAGAAAAAAATACACACGCAAAACATCAATGGAGTGAGATCCAGACTTGCTGAATTTAATGCTGACATAATCGCTTCGGATTCTGCAATATTTATGCTTTGCGAGACTCGCCTTGACAGCACAATTGATTCTTCAGAAGTTTTTCCACCAAATTTTAATGTGTATCGCTGTGACCGCTCAATTGAAACTGAATCAAAACAAAGGAAAATTAAAACAAGGGGTGGAGGTGTACTGATTGCTGTTGATAGGACAATGAAATCCGAACTGGTCAGCACAGGTGAGCAGTATGGCGCTGAACAAGTTTGCGTTATCCTGCCATTGAAAGACAGGAATGTTTTTCTAATTGAATTGTACATACGTCCTGATTCTCCTGTCGCGGTTTATGAAGCGAATATGAATGCAATTCGTGAGGTAGCAGAAAAATTGAAGTCCGAGGATATTTTGGTAATTTCTGGTGATTTTAATTTATCCAACTTGGAATGGTATACAGACGAAAATGAAGATTGTGACGTTGCCATCCCACTGAATGCATCCTTGGAAAAGGAAATCACTGTCTTGGACTCCATGCATGAAATGGGACTTGTTCAAGTAAACAAAGTTGGAAATAAAAACGGTGCGATGTTAGACTTGGTGTGGACAAATTGTACAGAGACCGTGAGCTGCTCAGAAAACACCCATCACCTATTGAACAAGGAGTCACATCATCGATCATATGCAATTACCATTAGCGATGTTGAATTTAACAATGGCAAGTCAACTATTGATTTTAGTTATCGTGATTTTGCAAATGCCAACTACAATAATATAAATGAGATTCTTGATAACGTCGACTGGATGCCCAATTTTTATGAACTGATGGATTCAGTGATATCATCGAGTGTTGACGTGAAAACGAGGAAGATTTCGAGTCACCCGAAATGGTTTAGTCATGACCTCGTTAACATGAAAAATAGACTCAATACAAAGTACAAATTCATGAGATCCAGGCTGTTCTCCAGTTGAAGCTAGAAAGCATGCAAAGAAAGAACACTCTGAACTAAGAAAAGAGTACAAAAAGAGCGCACGTTTGGCTTATAAAAATTACAAACTTGAAATGGAGCAACTTATCAACGAAGACCCACAGAAGTTTTTTGAATTTGTGAATGTCTCCAACAAAAGGAATGGTGATCTTCCGAATGAAATAGTACTTGGAGACAAAAAGAGTGGGAACCGTCGTGAAATAGCACAATTTTTCGCAACACATTTTGCCAAAGCATACACCAAACCAGATTCTAGCATAATTGAAGATAATTCCAGAGATGAACCATTGCTGAAAGATCTATGTGCTAACTTTCCTACGATTGACATCACCGAAGAATTAGTTTTGGATGCTATAAATAATCTTCCGAACAATATGGTATCAGGACCAGACGAAATACCAAATGTTTTCATCAAAAAATGTCTTCCATCACTGCTAAAGCCAATAACATACATGCTAAGAGAATCACTTGAAATTGGATTTGTGCCGGAGATTTGGAAAAAATCATTCGTAAGGCCGGTACACAAAAGTGGTCTCAGAGCCAAAGTTGAGAATTATCGTGGCGTGGCTCTACAGTGCATAATTCCAAAGTTGCTTGACTCCATTGTTGCAAAACACCTTAATTACCACATGAAAAATATCATTGATGACAGTCAGCACGGATTTATGAAAGGAAGATCAACAATAACAAAGTACAGATAAATCTCGTGTATCATCTCCACTTGTATTGTTTTTTATATTGAAGGGCGTTGCATGCACCTTAACATTCACAATACAAACTCAATGCGAGTGGAGACGCCTCATGAAAAATGGCACAGATTGCTAGTGCTAAGGTTTATCTGTACTTTAGCTGAGTTTACATCATGTGCACCAAAATGGGTTCAGACTGGCAATGGTCATATTTGGATTGTACGGAAAAAAATTGAGTCGATATAGGCTCAAAAACTGTGTTGTAAGTAGTGATTTTTAGGTTTTATGACGTTATTGTAGCAAAAATGTGAAATTTCGGTCGATTTTGGCAATATATTCACCCCTAACAGCTCAGTCTTGCACTTTAGAGCATTGTAATATTGACCAAAATTGTAGTACTGGACGCCGGCAGTAAGATCCAGTCATCTGTTGTCCAGTATAATTACGATATAGTACCAAATTTTTTGAATATTCTTCAATGTATTGATTTTATTCCCCTACAAACTACATAGCTCTCGGGGGAGTGGATTTGATTAGTAAAAGTATGTCGGAAAATTGCTTAAATTTATTTTTTCGGCCCAAATTTTCGGATCAGTGGTAGGGAGCTGCAAATTTTAAAACATTTGGCATTTGGGCTACCCTAATAGCCATCCATTGAGTTGGTGATTAACTTTTGACCTGCCATTAATGTATAATGGAAACTACCGTTTATGTTAATGTATTTGCAAGTATTGTAATTTTCTTTTCTTATGTCTTTCGGTCTCTACTAAATTACAAATTCATAACTACCAACAGGGACTTGTTAGATTAGACGTAAAACTTTTCTTCAATGTGTCACCTCTTGATAAATTGAATGATGACTTTTGCAGTCATTAGGGCCGTCACTACAGTGTTAACGCTTCAGTTAGTCTTTCATTTTTTACACGTTTAAGTTAGGCTATATTGGACCGTTTACATTTCGGCTACCTATGCATTTCCATGTATTGGTTAGGTTATCTTGTGTCAATGCTTTTTAGACCAAGTTGTTATACCAATAGAAAAAGACTATTACAGTAGAACCTCGATTATCCGTCCTCCCATTATCCGTCACCTCCGTTAACCGTCACACCTTTTCAAGGTGGAAAAGTTTTTTTTCAGTTCATTTTTCAGTTTATTTCACTTGAACATGAATAAAGTTGCCAACTAACTTTCATAATCAAAATCAATTGTGTGCCCCTTGTACATTCGTACAATAAGATTTGAAATCAGAGGCTTTGCGTTTTTGGTACACTTCTCGTATATACAAGATTGTCCAATATTTTGGACAATGCACCAAATCTGTTCTATTATATATTTTTTACATCACCTTGTTTTTTTATCATAAACTAATTAGAAAGTATGGAAATTTGGATTATTTTGTTCTATTTATATGAAAGTCTCGATTATCCGTCTTTTTCGATTATCCGTCAATGCGCTGGTCCGGTGCCTGACGGATAATCGAGGTTCTACTGTACCATATATTGTACAAACACAAAAAGATCAGGTTTTTCACGACTCTTGGTGTCGTTTTCCTGC
>NW_022599146.1:0-1720 GCF_009176505.1 Sitodiplosis mosellana | reverse complement strand
GGTAAGTGTGAGCATTCGTTTTGGGAATAAGCGACAAAGAGAATGGAAACAAGTGCGCGTGTGGTAGTGAGCAGCCTGATGCGATGCTTCTCAATGTAGCGACTAATACACGCGCACTTGTTTCCATTCTCTTTATTGCTTATTCGCACGACGAATGCTCACACTTACCAAGGTGTCACATTTAGAAGCTAAGCGTGGAGTCGCGTTTGGGTGCTGTCGACATCTACATCAACATCGACGTTGTTTTAGTCGTCATCGTCAACGAAGCCGTTTGCTTCCACCCGAACAAGAGTGCCCAGACAGAGGAGCTGATGTGTGCGTGCGCGCACAACAGTGACACAAACGCGTGTATCTATGGGTAAGATTGAGAGTGGAGTATGTTTTTTCTTCGGTTTATATTTTTGAAAAGGCGAGTATGTTTTCTGATGATTCTGTTGGCGTTAAAGTAGAGTATGTTGTAGTACCGTCTAGCCTCCGCGGTCTTCATGGTTTTCGCGCAACTGATAAAAGATAACAACATGGTGACTTCGGCAAAGTTGTAGTACTCGAGGTCTTCTATAACTAAGCTGAAGACAGTTATCTCTTATCTCTTATCAGTTGCGCGCAAATCGCGCACATAAAAAAGCAAATTTTATATAGAACTTTTTTTTTCTTATCATTTTTCGCGCTTTTCGCGGAACTGATAAGAGATAAGAGATAACTGACTTCAGCAATGTTATAGAAGACCTTGAGTGCTACAACTTTGCGCAAGACATCAATTTGTTATCTCTTATCAGTTCTGCGGAAACCGTGAAAAACCGCGAGGACCCGCTAAAAACGAACATACTCGCTTTTAACCATTTTTAAGTCGACAGAAACTTGCTCTTCTCTTTCGTGACAAAGTCAATGAAACATACACTACTCTCAATCTCACCCATAGGTATGTGGGTGACTATATAATTTCTATAACATAAACGCAACACAAGACGATTTGTGATTACACAACAAATTCCAGTGTTATTCACACACGAAAAAAAACCTTTGAATCAAACAAAGAAATACGTCTAAAATATGACGTTAGTAGGTTTCCATCCAATATTCCCATATAATGACAGGAATCCTACTAAACAACACACATTCGACGTATTTCTTTGTTTGATTCAAAGGTTTTTTTCGTCTGTGTTGATGCGTTTGTTTTGTGCTATGAACAAACAAGTAATTACTTTTATGTCTATGAATTTTTAAATTGAATTCTAATTTCCTTGTAAACAATTATGCTGTGTCGCATCGCAATTTTGAAAGTTATCAGAACTTAACTGAAATGCGGTAAATATAACAATACTCAATGAGAGAAGTGCCATTGGGCGTTTTAACGATCGAAAAATGGACTTGCCAATTTGCAAATTGGCCTGTGCCAAGCCGTGCAAGTACTTCCATAACGGAGCTCGAGTAATGGCTTTTCGCTGAGGCGGAGATTTGCCGTAGATTGTCAACATCAGATGATCTTTTTCGATGACGGACATGTGCAGAAAGTGAAGAACGAGGACATTCGATTGGTATACGACAGCGAATGCTTGGAACACGGTGAGTAAGAATGCGGAGCAGAGATTGGACTTGTTTATCTATTGGAATTTGATAGCTTTGAGTGAAGAGCTTTCGACAAAAAGTAGAGAAGCGTTCTTTCGCTGCATTTTCGTTGATAGAAAGAGTAAAATTCTGTTTCAAGGACGTTTCTGAATTT
>NW_022599145.1:0-1342 GCF_009176505.1 Sitodiplosis mosellana | reverse complement strand
CAACAAACAAATCCGAAAATGTTTCGAAATGCGGCAGTATTCAATCATAGCGATTGGCGTACATTTCGAAGAGCAAAAAGGCACGCATTCATGAGGA
Source organism: Sitodiplosis mosellana (assembly GCF_009176505.1). NCBI lineage: Eukaryota > Metazoa > Arthropoda > Insecta > Diptera > Cecidomyiidae > Sitodiplosis > Sitodiplosis mosellana. Next base: position 1,245 of record NW_022599145.1, on the reverse strand, counting down.
ATGAGTCATGTTGAAATTCGGCAGAATTCGATCAAAGCGATCGGCGTACATTTCAACAAGAGCGAATGGAAATTTCCAGAGCATAAATAATCAGTTAAGTGTGCAAGGCACACTCGATGAGCAAACGATTATGCCAGGCATTTTCGTCATTTAAATAAACATGCGGACGAGCGATGCTGTCGCGCTGTTTATTTGTGCAAGGCACTTTCAATGAGAACCGAATGTTGTTTATGCAAGGCATTTTCAATATGCAAACAGGAATGAACAAGCAATGAGCAATGTTGTTGCGATGTTAGTTCAAGAATGTAAAGAGCGCATTCAATAAAGGCTTAGAGCGAAAATGAGAAGGATAGATTGTTCGGTGTCCACTTTGTGCTATTGTTCTTGCCGTTAGATTGATGCGTGTGCGTGAGAGTGCGAGAGCCTTAAGCGGTGCTGATGCAATGACAATGAGTTATTGCGATCAGTTTGGAAGTGAATCTCGTAGTGAAAACACGCATCATAAAGAATCTAATTTTCATAGTGAGCAAGCACGATGTCTGAAGAACAGAGAAGATTGTGCATGCTTTCCATAAGTGGAGTGAAAGATTGGCTGGACAAAGGCGAGTGGGAGCAAGCCACAATTATCGAGATCGAAACAAGAGCCGATTATATGAGAGAGCGTTTTGATGAGTTTGTAAGACTCAACGCGATTTTGATGTTGGCCGCTACTTCTGATGAAGAAAAACAAGCACATCAAGATTTATCTGTCAGTTTGGATAGCGAGTGCGTGAAAACAAAAGGTCGTTTAGCCCACTGTATAGCACAGAAAAAGGCAGACTTAGAGCGAGCACGACTCGAGGCCGAAGGAACCGATCATGAAAATGATGACGAAGAAAACGACAACTTATCGAACGTTGACAATGAGAGCATTGCGAACGGCCAAGTTACACCAAAGCGTTGTCGAACACCTCAACGAATGGTGTCAGAGCAAGCGCCACTTCAAGTATCGACTGCACAAGGGCCGATTAATTTGCAGCCTGTCTTCCACGTGGCCTGCAAAAATGAAAGGGTTGAAAACACGTGGGGCGAGTTCGATGGAAATGAGCTGACGTGGCAAGGTTTTCATGATCGTTTCAAGGCAGCTGTGCACGATAATGAAAACATAAAGAGCGTTTTCAAATTTCAACATCTGATGAAACCTCTCACGGGCAGAGCAAAAAGAGATATTGGTGAATGGCCGCAATCAGAGGCTGGTTATGAAGA
>NW_022599144.1:655-2848 GCF_009176505.1 Sitodiplosis mosellana | reverse complement strand
TGATATGCAATTTGATTTCTTGATGTTCAATTTTAGTCGATTGTCCCGGAAATATTTTACAATTTTGTTGAGATCGTTTTGCAGTTCTTGGCAGTCTTCAAAATTTTCAATGTGTTTCCATAGTCTAGTGTCATCGGCAAACGACTGTAATATTGATTCGAGTGTGTGATGTGGCAAGTCAATAATAAATAAAATGAACAGTGTTGCGCCAATTGGGTAGCCCTGACCATGACGGAACTGTCAAAAGAAGGCAAAACGTCTTTATTTTTACTCTGAACATGTTGCATTTTTTTAACGACTTTTTCACTTCTTTGTTCGTGTCCGTAGATAGCTTTACTCTTGATATTCCCCATAGAAATATGTATGAACATAATTACAGTTCGTTTTTACACAATATAGGTTCCCCTATTGCTGACTGTTTTGGACTGGTTGTTCGCGGTAACTCCATTGCTTTGGTGAGACCATTATAGTATATTTATTTCACCGCCAAGTATTGGCTGAATATTTTGACTTCGCATGAAAATGTCACTAAGATTCATATAGAAAACCTGACTTTTTCGTGTTTATTCAATTATTCGTGGGTACTACAAATTAAATATAGCTAGAAAGCCCATGCCTCATAAGCCGAAAAAACCTATTTGCACACCTAATAGGAATAGGATGGAATAAAGTTAGTTCACCAAATACAGTCATACAAACATCTACTTGTTTTATTTATTACTCTACTACTTTGTCTTTTCTACTACTTTGAGTTTTTCGACTATATAATTTTTTTTCAAAATCTGACGACGGTGATGAGTTCTAATAAAATACTCACTAGACTCCGAAGAATCAGAAAATATCAATTGTTGTGACTGCCCTCCCTTTTGAAGGGACAAGAGGCTCCCAAAATCTAAAAATAAAAAAAACAGAATTTTGGGAAAAACAGGACAGAAACACCCTTTCAACCTCAAACCATGGAACAACTACACTTTGTGGAATACTCAAGAAATCGATCCGCTTATATTGCATTATCTAGCTTATGTTGCTATCTTTCCAACGCGCGCGAGTAAACATAGGAACATACTCTTCAAGTATGACCTATTAATTACATCTCAGTTAACTTTAATCCAATTAACTTCACTTTCTTTCATAACACAGTACAACAATTTTTTGGTGATGTTTGCACACATTGGGGGTTTGAATGCACGATGGTAGAGGACCTCAAAACAAACACTTCTGCATCATTAGTTTGTCAGGGAGACGTATTAATAAGAAAGTTATTGTATTTGGCGAATTTTGAGTAAGCCTTTGAATAAAATAGGTCTGAAACATTAGATTTTGTTAGAAATTTATATTGATATATGCATTTTCAGAAAGGCGAGACTTTTCCATAAATTTTGGTACCCCATTCATCAAAATCGGTTGGGTGGTTCCCGAGATATAGAACTAAACGTATTCGAAATCAGTGAAAAATCATCGAAAGAAGTTTTTTACTTTTTGGCAAACTTTGTTTGTATGGAAAAGTATTGGTTTTACTAGTCGAAATTTCATGACATCTCCTCTTTCGGACCACTATAACGTCACGCCAAACTTCAAAAAGCACATATCTGTACACTAGGCAATGTAGATGGGAACAAATCCTATCGATCAAGACCTATCTGCCTCCAAAAACATATTGTTTACTATGAAAAATTGTGTGAAATAGTGATGTTCGTATGGCGTTCGCCGCGTTCGCGTTCGCGTTCGCGTTTTTTGTTCGCTGATTATCTCAAAAAGTTTACAAGGTAATTGAGATCTGTAAATGCTAAAAGTTTTGGCATGTCGAGACAAAGTTCGAGATTTTCGAGAGTGTCAAAAGACGTACATTTGCTCTCTCTGCTCTAAAATATCATAGTTTTATTTAATTTTCAACTATATTTGATCGTCCAAAATTATTGAGTTTTATATTATTTTGTTCGTTAAGAACTGTTTTACCAATAGTATATCGACTTTTTTGTTCAAATCAGTTTATTTTGCTGATTTTGTCTTTACCAAATTTTATCTCGTTGTATGTAGCTGACATAACCTATCATCATGACTTGTGCAAATTGCATTGAACTAAAAAAACAACTTGTTGACATCAAAACAAAGCTCGTTCCGATCATGAAAATGTTGGATGGACTAAATTTGGATTCAACCACTATGACACCCGCAACAATTCCAACTGACCAT
>NW_022599144.1:0-555 GCF_009176505.1 Sitodiplosis mosellana | reverse complement strand
CATCTCAATGTTTCAATGGGAAATGGATAATGGTAAAAAGGTATGGCCGAAAAAAGTGAATAATAAATGAATAAAACACAATTTTCTGTAGAAATTGTGTTTTATTCATTTATTTTTCATTTTTCGTCTCACCCCTTATAACCATTATCCAATTTCCATTGAAACGTCACGCTAAATTCAATAAGAATGCGTTTGTTAATTCCAATTCAACGCGTTAATTCCAATTCAACTCAATGGGGTTCAATGAGAATGCTACACCACGTGGCCCGCATCAAATTCAAGTCAATTGAATTCCAATTCAATTTGATAACAGCACCACGTGGTTTGAATTGGAATCCAATTGAGCCAGAAGTCTCATTGACACACTACTGACCATCAACAGAATGCTGTAGTGGATATGGATACGAATACGGTAACGGATATGAGTGAATCGAACTTGACTGGCAGTTCCTTGTCAACTGCAACACAAAATGGTATTTTGAGCCAACAACGACAACAAACTCAACACATTGATGTTTCTTCGCCGCTCACAAATTGCATTGGTGTGAATACGGG
>NW_022599143.1:0-8187 GCF_009176505.1 Sitodiplosis mosellana | reverse complement strand
CCGATTGGTTCAAAAACGAAAAAGTTATGGGCATTGGCAGTTTGATCTTGATTTTTTATGAAAGTATTGATTTGGATGTGCGTCCGTCCGTGTGTCCGGAAACTTTTTAGACCCCCACAGATTCCGGTGCCGATATGCCTAAGCTGTAGCTGGGGTCGGGCCACATCGAAACCCGTCCTCACATTGACATTTGCATTACAGGAGAGCTGGCTATGGCTTCACTAGCCTGCATGTATACGATTTGTTGAAGTATTTATTTCGCACACTAGATCAACTCAGACGCCCATCGGGCGGATTCAGCTCGTAATCATTTGAGAAGACCTTCAAAAATTTCCATCCACACATGCCAATGTTTATGTGATATAAAAGAAAAAAGTCGATTTTTATGAAAAATCGACCCCCTTAAATTTCACGCCAAAGGCGATTTCTCAAAAATGAGTCCAACAATTTTTACCAAAAACTGAGCGTTTGTAGCCGGCCACCATACCAACAAAATGGCATATGCCATATATCCGGGAAAATTCGTATTTTGAAGTTCTGGGCATAGGCAATTCATCAATGAACGGAATTTGTACGAAGAGTCGCATTCCACGATGAAATTGCTCCCAAAAATACGCATCGACTGACTAGAAAGGCTCACGAAAGACCATATCCGCTCAATTTTCGACGAACAATCGATTAAAAGTGGTTACAATGCGGTCCAAAGCCATTTCATGGTCGAAAAATGGGTCGGATTGAAGTTTCAACTTGCACTTTTTGCACTGAAAAGGATATTTTTGTTCGGAAAACACGTGAAAAACACCTCTGACGTCGTTTTGGTCTTAGAAAACTGCTATTTTTTCGTAAAAATAATGGGAGTCTACCAACACTTTAATACCCTATATCGTTGTGATTTTGGTATAAATCGGCATTTTTGCATCTGAATGTATGAAATTGAACTTTTGTTCGGGGGATACATAAAAATGCATTTTCCAGAGCTTTGGTTGTTGGGAACTAATATTTTTCAATAAAATAATGAGAATCCACAATCATTTTAACACTCTCTTTACGGTTATTTTGAAATTTAATCATATTTTATCGCATTTTATAATATGCAATTAGAGGAAAATGGAACTTTTTCAATGGTAGTTGAAATTAGATAGTGCGATCTCCAGAATTTGTGAAATTAGAATGCGAATGTGTTACCCAGAAAATTGCAATTTCCTAAAAATAAGACCTTAAAATAGACATACTTCCGTACAGCGATAATTTGTGACTACGAAATTGGTTAACTTTTCAATTCTATGGGCGCTGCCATATTGAAAATTTACGTGCGATATGGTGCACGCGCTCAATAGTTCCACTTATTTTAATAAGGAATCTCTATAGGTGGCGCTGCCACATCGTCATTGACATCGAGTCAAATATTGTCAAATATAATAACATTCTTTATATAGGCTTTTATCGCAGTACGCATACTTCTACATAAAAACGTATTTTTCCAAAAAAATGCCTTACAAAATTAGTGATATCAGATGAAAAACCGCAAAATGCTTAAAAGCTTTGGAACAAAATTCAAAAGTCGTGTCGCGATATATTTCCTTATTGTGAATACATTTTTGCAATATTGAATGCGAAAAACACCCCTGAACTTTGTATCCAGAGGTAATACAGCGTCAAAGCGTCACTCAAAATGATATCATTCTTTTTGAGTGGTAAATCCACGCACAGAGCGTCACTCCATTTTAACCTCGTCTAGAGGTTTTTCATTTGATCATATACTCATGGAAAAGTAGCCGTCGGAGTGCACGTTCTGTTCACGATACGTTAAGGCGTACACATACAACTGCGTTAACGTAAAAGGAGTATAGCGATATATTGCATCACAGCAGACGATATATTGCTGTACTCCTTTTAGCGAAGTTGTGTGTGTACGCTTTAACGTAACGCGCACTTCGAGACTACGATAGACTCACATCGATGTATTGTTGAGTTACAACGAGTCTCGTGTATCACAGCACACAATATATCGCTGTACTCCTTTCACGTGAACGCAGTTGTATGTGTACGCCTTAACGTAACGTGAACAGAACGTGCATTCCGACGGCTACTTTTCCATCAGTAATTAAGACGAAGACAAACTATTTTTTGGCGCACTACATGAAATGTATTTCATCAAATTAACTTTGAAGTAATATATTTATTTGTAACAAAGTACAGAAAAAAAATTCTCAGTTATTTCAAAAATGAATTACATGATCTTGGTTTTATTTCTTTTTTGAAATATACTACCTTTGGTTTAAATTAAATAAATAATATGAGCATAGATCTAAAGTCACTTTATTTCTGTTTAACCCCGAAAATACTGCACGGAAAAAGCTTGAAATAATGTAATTTTTAAAAAAACATTTCATCATAAAAATTTGATTGGCGCTTTGAGATATTATGCACTTATTTGTCGTTACTGCCACTGTTAAAACAGTTAAATAAAAAATATGAGCATAGAATTCAAATTCACCATAATTTGTTTCAGTACGTTCAAAAAGTATTAAGAAAAAAAACAGATTAGTAGCTCTACATTTCATGTAGTGCTAAAAAGTAGACGTCTTATAAAATAAATTTGAAGTCGAATAAACATTGCAACCATTTTGCTTATAGGTTCTGACGACCGCGCGCCAAGGGAGGGGTAAATTTTCAATTTTTGATCAAATTGTGGGGGAGTAATTTCTAATTTTTTCAAAAAAATCGAGGGGGAGATTCTAATCTAATTTTTTCTAATCTATTTTTTTCGAAAAAATCGAAGGGGAGATTCTAATTTTTGTAAAGAAAATTGCGACGTAAATCATTTCAAAAACCATTTTCCCAAGTATGAAAGAATCGCAGGTATGAAGCGACAATAACAATATATTCAATGTAAACATGACACGAGCTCTACTGACACAACTCTTGTGGTGATAGTTGAAAATTTCAAACTCGTGTGTATGCACAATGCACATTGCGCAACCAATAATCAAGTAGCAATGCTAGCGTATGACCTCTAGAGGCAGGTCGAATATTTCGAAAATAATTGCTTGAATTTTATTCGATTTCTTCAAAGAATCACTCAATTTGAATTTATGAAAAAAATGAAATGTGGGTTTTGGTGATGATTGAATAATTTCAACAAGTGGAAAAGAGCGATTCTGTAAAAAAAATCATGATCCGATTTATTTTCTTTAAAAAATTGAAATATTAAATTTTGTGGAAAAAATTATAGTTTTCATGGTTTTTTTCGAGTCGGCAATTTTGATTACAACAACAACAGGCGATATTTGACGAAGCAATATTGCCTCAATCAAAATTCCAAAAATACATCCCAAAGATTACACTCCGCGAAATAATTATAGACGCACTCACAGTTTTATACAAAAAATGCGAGCTATTGACATGTTTGTGGTTTGTATTGATATTATTTATTATTTTGGGTGCTCTTTAGAGCATTTCTGCATTTTTACAATTATTTTAAGAAAATTGAAAAAATGGAAGTGCGCCTATAATTATTTCGCGAAGTGTATATCCCCACTGGGTTTTCGGGTTAAATGTTGCGATGTTCTGGAAGAACAATGCATAATTTCAAAAGTATTTTTGGTACGGTTCTGTATATTTTTGGTATGATTTTTGGTCATAATTTGATAAGGATTTGGCAACATTTTTAGTACGCATTTTGTATGTTTTTGGTATGAATTGGTTATAAATCAAGCCAAATGAATTAACCTTTTGCTCTTTTTGCTGTGCTTCCAAAACATCAACGGTTGTTGCAATTTTTCCCATTTGATCTAGTCTGGCTTCCATTCGCTGCAACCATTTATCAATTTCAGCGCGTTTAGTTTCGTATCTGAAAGACACAAAATGAACAGTTTGTTATTTGTCAGTTATTTGGAAGAAAAAATATCAATTCAAACACGCACCGTTGAGAGTCGCCAAGCATATTTGAGAGTTGTGATTTTCGCTGTAGAACACTTTGTGATGTTTCATCCCAATGCTCTCGTAACCGATTTACTGGAAGGAAAAGTAATGAATAATGTTTGAGTTTAAAATAGTAAAAGTGTTTGGAAATCATTTGGGAATTTACATAAATGAAGCAAAAATTCATAGAATAAAAGTAGCCCATAAACCACAAGTGACTTTTACCCGGATTGTTGTTCTGTGTTTGTGTCATTTGATTTTCATCATGTGATGAACGTCGTCTTAATCGAATATCGTCGCGTGACAAAGTAGTTGGACCAGTTAAAGGATTCGGCATATTTTGTCGCATTTGATCAACCATTTCTTGTTGTGATTGAGAGCGATTATGCCGGCTATATTGTAACTCTAATGGTAGATTTCGGTCCAATGATTTCATGTGATTTTCGAAAGGTTTTTGACCTCCATTTGCATTTCCGGCGTTAGCTTCAAAATTACGCATGCTGTTGTTCAAATGCATTTGGTCCAATCGCATTTGGTCCATGCTAAAACCTCTTTCCATTGAACGCATATTTTTGTTAAGTGCTAGCCGCATTGACTCAATAACGCTCATATTTTGTGTTGATGTAGTTGGGACGGTACTTCCGCTGCCATCAAGGGAGTTCACCGATCCACCAATATGACGCTTAAATTCCATTGGGTTGAAAATACGTTTTTCGTTTTGAGTCTGAGCAGCTGCTTCCATCGATCGTATGTTCATTTGCTTATTCATTTGCTCTTGCATAGCTCGCTCCATATTTCTCAATCCACTTTCAATGCCTCGCAGTGCATCTTCGGAACTGAAGTCTTCGATTGGTGAAATCTGCCTAGCAGTTGTTGTAGTTGATGAAGATGATGTTGTAGATACTGTGGTGCCTTGTGGTGCTTTCATAATTTGCGGCAAAGTATTGCCGCTTTGTTGATTTGGCCGTTGGATATGCTGCAGCGAATTTCGTAAATTGTTGAACGGATTAGTTGATGTAATTGTTGCTTCAGGAAGATTTGCGGGAGGTCGATCAAACTTAACGGGAATTTGCGGTGTCGGTGGAACTGGACGCAGTGCATGTGGTTTCTCCTTGAGCTTCGGTGCAGCTATCGGTGAATTTTGTGCACTGTTCGGCTTCTGTGGCAGAGGAGGTGGATGTTTGCTTGCCAGCTCTTCGCTACCATCAATAATTGGTTTTTTCAAACTGCTTCGCTTTGGTGGAATTTCTGGTGGTTTTTTCGTCAAAACACTATCTCCTCGTGCTGGAACAGTTGGTGGTGTCACTTTTTTCAGCAAAGCCGTTTGTGCAGACGTGGTTGCACTTTCGCTGCTAATTGAAACTGAATTCAGTTTTTGGCGAAACATCATTTGTTGTGCCCGAAGAGCAGCTTGTGCAGCAATTCCCTGATTAGCTTTCATTACTTCTACGGATACTTTTGGTTTATCTTCTTTTTCCGCCATTTTGTTTCAATTGAAATGTCTCAAAAAATATTCAGTACCTCGGGTTATTATGGCTGATATGCACAGTGAAAATTTTTCTTTGGATATGTTGATTACTATCAAAATAGTTGAAAAACGATTTTTTGTCGCATTTATTGACAGAAAATCTCCATAAATATTACAATGCGAATGTTTACTTAATGTTCACGTGTTATATCAAAACATCATTATTATGTTTATTCCCGTCACTCTTTATTCTTCTCCGTATTGATTCAAATTGTTGATAATTTCGCTTGATATGAATGTTAAATATTTTTTTAATGAATTCGTGCATAGTTAGCTCATAGTTCCGTTCATGTCAATTTTCCTCCGCAACGAATTTCGAATATACAAAGTAGTCTTTCACTCATATTACTTTTTTTAAAATTAGTACATTGAATTTGTGACAATTAATTTAATAAACCATATATTGCAAAGGTTAATTGGGTGGATTTCTTCATTTATGTCTGATGTTTTTTATTACGGATGTATTATCGTTGTTTGTTATCTTACTGTTTCATGAGTTCACTATGCTCTAATATCTATAGAATTCAATAAGTTTCTTATTGAATTCGATTTTTTGTATTAATTGAATGGCTGATAAATCAAGCTATGAAGGTTGTGAAATGTGCGTTAGGGTTTTTATTGTAACAAATTCGTTATTATGAAATTTGATTTTACCAATATCGTCCCTTTTTTGCCCAATGGAAAATGTTTATTGCTTTTTTCTATCACCTGTCATTGGAAAAGCAATTTCGGGATTAGTTTTTTGCGATTTTTGCTCACAGGGTGGATGAAAATAAAAATAAAATGAATGGGAAAGAAGTTGAATGGCCAACAGTCTTTATTTTATACCACATACGATATGCATTTTTCAACCTAAAACGTTTGTTGAATACCAATCAAAATAATTATCAACCATTCATTCACCGGTTCACTGTTGATATTATTTTATTTGATTTGCGCACACACTTACAAATAAACAGTTATTTACCACTACCATTCGAACATATCATATGTTTGGGTCGTATTCGAAATTTTGATTATTATCGTCGAACATGCACAAGCACAGCCATCAGACGTTCGTATAATCTGATTTGTCGCAACCGATTTTGATTGAAACTTCCCTTGCGTTGGCTTCGCCAGCGTTGTATGTAGTGGTGTGCGTTTCCTTTGCGCCGACCCTTTTTTCTCTATGAAATTTCGTGCGACAGAGAGGATCGATACACGGAAGCAGCAAAAGTCAACATGATATGGTCGATTCAATACTCTATTATTCACTCACACAATCAAATGATGGTTGGTTGGTTGTAACTTTTGCTGAATTGGGGAGAGATATCTTATCTCTTCCACTGTAAATGACAAAAATTCTAAACTAAATATGTGTCTCCAATATTGGAATATTGCCACTACGAAACAATTTCAATCAATTTGTCTTTTTTACTAATGGATAACGTTGCTCAAAAATTAATCGAATATTCATCGGATCATCCGGTGAAATTCTTTCACAGTTTACAATTTGCAATGATAAATTTACTGTCAGCGATGCTGTGAAGAACGACTACTCTTAGACTAGTCTGCTTTTCAGTGCACTTGTTATTGGAACAATACAGCACACATTTTTTATGTCATCAGCCGGAATATACATTTAACTCCAGTTTGCCGACTCATTTGAATGATTTTCTAAATATAAAGTCTTTTGAGCACAATGATATGAATAACAAATATCTCTTAATAAAGCAACACCATTGTTATTTACACACTTTTATCGTGACGGACTGTTCAATCTCAAGATTCGATGTCGAATTTTCATAATTTTCAAGGGTTTCAATTGAATATCTGTAATTTTATACTTGAAATAATAAATGAATAAAATCAATTTCTGTATTTCTTTTATTGTGAAATTCAATCGAAAAATGTAATCAGTTCTTATGTTACGTCTCCCCAAACAGCTTTCACCAACTGCTGTTATCCAACATTGCGCGTTTCATGAATTTCAGAATTTAGCGGTGTGTTACCATTGCGGAGATCTTTGTGTGCGTAGTAGTAAGCGCTGATGTGTGCGTGTTTAATTGTATTAGAATATATAGTTGATCCAGTCAAATGGAAATACAGTCGGAGTTCGGGGTTGTGTTTATGGTACGGCTGGAATGCGATGATGCGGAATACGATGCGTCGAACAAAACGATTGAATGAAACCGTTTGATTTGGAATGGTATGAGTCGTTAGAATACGTGAAAACGTAACACATTCGACGCAAAGTCTTGGTATTCAGAAGCTAGCGCAAAAAACCAACGCAGTGTTAATATTTAATTCTTTTTATCAAAACAAAGGCGTTGCACGAGTATGCATTTTCATTTGTAAAAATCTTCCGCTTTGACGATAAAGACAACATAGCTAATGTTTAGTTCTTTCGAAATTTTGCATGGCTATTTTCCGTTCTTGGAAATATCATAAGAATCCTTGTTAGACTGCAACCGAATCTAATATACGAAATATGTGCACATTTTTTGAGTGTCACAGAAATCAAAACTATGAATTAATGTTTGGAGAAAGATGAAGGCCAAAATAGGGCAAACAAAATGCGTAACATATTTAGCAATTTAACGTTTCGTATACACACAATTTGAGCAGCCGGGCTCTGAAAAGCCTCTGAAACACAAGAATGGTCGTTTCCATGGACAATGTGGCCAAACCAGTTGACCGACTCCAACCATATAAGTATTGCTAGACCTCTCATCGATATTTTTAGTAATTTCGGG
>NW_022599142.1:0-1759 GCF_009176505.1 Sitodiplosis mosellana | reverse complement strand
ATAAGAGCCAATCCTCGCAAAATTGAAGTGGTCAAAAATTATCCCAGACCTAAAACCGTTAAACAAATTCAGTCGTTTTTGAAATTATGTTCTTATTTCAGAAGATATGTTAAGAATTTTTCGAAATTGTCGAAACCGTTGACTACCTTGTTGAAAAAAGAGCAACCATTTGTATGGACCGAGGCTCAGCAAAATTCGTTTGATGGTCTGAAAAAAGCGCTTACGGAAGAAGTCGTTTTGGCGTTTCCTGATTTCGACGAGATTTTTTACGTAACAACAGATGCTTCCAATGTTGCGATTGGAGCCATGTTGTCACAAGGGGAACTGCCAAACTGGAAATTTAGACGGAAAATAATAAATAAACTACTGATTCTAATTCAAAGGGAAGAACTTAAAGCAAAACGGAGATAAACTTACGGAAAAATTGATTCAAACAAATCCAACTGGGTATACACAGCGTTTGAACCAAGAGGGAGTCAAAATCTAACCTGGGTGTACACAGGTTATAATAAAATATAGAGAAAAAATCTGAGAGGGAAAAAAAACGGACAAAATCTAAGTACAAAATATATTCGGAAAAGTTTTAAAAAAACCCACTAAATCAAGCCGTATCAAGTCATGCATCGCAACACAACACTCAAACATGATTAAAGGTGTGTGCTTGCCCCTAAAGCAGTGCATTTGGGACAGAAACTCAATTGAGAAAGCCTACTAAAATTATCATACACTGAAACATACAAAAAATTGAAAAATCAAGTTTTTGCGACTCTTGGAGCCGTTTTTCCATAATACGATTTATTCAGACAGCCTTTTAACGGTGTTAGTGGGATGAAAATTAACAAATAAAAACTTACATTGATGAAAAAATGAAAAGAAATCCAGCTTGGGTATACACAAGCATATAAAGAGTGAAAAAAAATGATGAAGAATCCAACTCGGGTATACACGAGCATTGAAAAAATGAATTGAATCCGAGAATATGCAAATTATATCATATTCAGAAAATGGTCGTCGGGATGGAGTCCATTATCTAGGTCCTCATCCCAATCGTCGGGATGGAGTCCATTGTCCAGATCCTCATCCGAATCGTCAGAGGAGTCGTAGACAATGTGGACCATGGGCTCATCATCATTGTCTGTGGTGTGCACCGTGTGGGTGGACAACAATATTTCACCATCATGATCACTTGCGTCATCTTCGGCGTCATCTCTGTGTTCGAAATAATCACGCTCAACACCATATACCAAACATTCGGGATCCAATATTACGGCATAATGGTTGGACCAAAAACTTCTAGCGCGTTCGGGAACATTGTCGGTGTACGAAAGTATACTGTCACAATTGTCGCATTTTACTTCCCGTTCCCAATCGAAAATAAAACTATCATAGAACTGCACGGTGGGATTAGTACAAACAATCCGATTTACGGGTCCAATAACACCAAAATCCCGAAAAGTAGCATCATTTAGGGCTAAAATTGGGTAAAAACACAGTCGACATGCAATGTCCGATCGTCGTTATCCGTATTTGTTTGGCCAATTTAAATTATGGAATCGCCGTTCGACGATATCAACGAGATCGTTCAGTGGAAAATCAATTTCGATTGGCTCTGGCGGTAGGTCAAAGTCATCCTCATATCGAGGTATGAACATTTCATTTCCCAATCCACGACACATTTTATTTTTTGTGAAAAAATCGTTACAAATTGGCCAAATTCGTTTAAATTTCGTTGAAAAAGTCACACAAAAGTTCGTCCAAA
>NW_022599141.1:0-4150 GCF_009176505.1 Sitodiplosis mosellana | reverse complement strand
ATCTGTATCTCGAGCTAGCAGTACAGCATGCGTTAGAGTCAATGAAAACTCTCAAAAGGAAAAACATTTCTTTTTAAAAGCCAATTTTCTAGAAGATATTACAAAAAGTACGTATACAATTCATATCATGAATATATTTACATTTCTTCTAGAAATTTGCTTTGAATGGATAAATGCTTTAATCATTTTCATACTTTGAGATAACGATTCGGGAAAAGGGCTTGAAAATAATACGTATATCAATGCAATATTGAAACGATTTTATTACTTAGAAATATCTCATAAAATATTCCATTTTCCAAGATGTTTTCGAACTATTTTGTACGTTAAATAACACATAATACATATATCAATGAAATATTGAAACAATTTTATTACCTAAGACTGAAAATTGTATTTTACTGGTTTCTCTCTCCCCCTTGTATGTTCGAGAATTGCTTTGCCCCCCCCTAAACTCTGAAAAAAATATCGACCCCCTCCCCCCCTGTCAATCGCTCTGAATTCAATTTTACCCCCTGCTGGAAATTCCGAGCGCGCGCATCTCTGTATCACAGTCAATGATGCTAGATTTCAATAAATTAGTATAAATATCACAGAAAATTATCATTATTTCAATACAGATGTGAGGATGTAAGAAAACAATTTGTCAATATTTAATATCAAATCTGATGATATGATCTGCAGAATGATTTATGCCGCCTAATTGACATTAAATTTGATTATTTGAAGTCTGAATTGATTAAACAATTAGTTCCACGGGTAATTGAATCGGATTGTGGAGTCGATGTGACTAATTTTCTCCGTATTTACGTATCAACAAATGATAGTGATACTACAACGAATGATATCCGTGACATTATTCTTAATAAAATTGGGAATGAAAAAAGTGAATTTTTCCGTGTTGATTATTTATTAACACCCGAATTGGCAAAGAAACGGAAGCATCAATCGTTTGAAATTGCAACAGCTGATTTTTCATTGAAAGATGAAATGTTGAATCCTGATATATGGCCAGCTGAATACACAGTTAGACTTTTTCAACAGAAAATCAAACGAAATAATAAACAGTACGGCAAGCCAAAGGATAGAAAAAAGCAGGCAAATAATCGGGATCATCACAAAAATAATACACATAGAAAATTTATTGAAAGACCAAGATTTGATCAGCAGAAACAGCGGAGTAATAACCATACTAGGTATAATTACCGTACACGTCAAAATGAGCATTACAACTCGCGCTGGAATAATCACCGAGCATTTAGGCCGAATGATAGGTATACTTGGCAAAACAACAATCGCTACAATCAGCAAAATCGATATCAACCACCTCCATTTTTGCACAACAATGACCGTTTCGTCCAGCCAATTCAGTATCAAATACCTCCTTTTTTACAACAGCCGCATTACTATCCACCGTACATGATTCCGAACCAACAGCGACACCAACAACAACAACAACAACAAATGCAGTCACAATTTCAAACTCAGCCACACACTCACTCACAGCAAGTTTTCCATTACCAACAACAATAAACCACCGACCAAAATGTCAGCATTTCAACCAAAAATTATCAAAGAAAATTCACACGCAAAACGTTAACGGATTGAAATCTAGGCTACCTGAATTTAATGCTGAAATTCTTGCTTCCAATTCAGCAATTTTTATGCTTTGCGAGACCCGCCTTGACGGCACAGTTGACTCTGCTGAGGTCTTCCCGCCGAATTTTGTTGTATATCGTTGCGACCGTTCAAATGCCACTGAATCGAAACAAATGAAAGCCAAAACTGGAGGTGGAGGGGTTTTGATAGCCGTTGAGAGTTCGCTTAATCCACAATTTGTCAGTTCTGGTGAACAATTTGGTGCTGAACAAGTATGTGTGAAGTTACCATTGAAAACGAAAAACATTTTTTTGGTGGAACTGTACATAAGACCTGATTCTTCAGTGGCGGTATACAAAGCTAATATGGATTCACTCATTGAAATCGCTGCAATGATGAATGATGAAGATATTTTGGTAGTGTCAGGCGATTTTAACTTGCCAAAACTGGATTGGTATACCGATGATGCTGATGACGTCGATATAGCGATTCCTATAAACGCTTCTTCTGACAAGGAAATGGTCATATTGGACGCTTGCTATGATCTTGGCCTTGAACAAATCAACAAGGATGGAAATTCGAATGGACGTATGCTGGACTTAGTTTGGACGAACAGCACTGATGTTGTTAACTGTTCAACGAATGAATATCACCTACTGAACCATGAGTCACATCACATATCATATGAGATAGTTATTAACGATTTTGATTGTAAACAGTATGGCCCAACGAAAATTGAGTACAAAGATTTTTTAAATGCAAATTATGAAGCCATTAATGAGTCGCTGAAGAATGTTCACTGGGAGGATATTTTTTCCGGTGATGATCTGAACACTAATATCACATATTTCTACGATAAGATTAACTCAATAATTGGATCTAAAGTCAAATTGAAGACCAAAAGGATATCAAACCACCCGAAATGGTTTACCGATGAACTTATCAACTTGAAAAATAGAGTGAATAAGCAGCACAAATTAATTCAATCCCATCGAACTGCTGAGGACAGGAACGATGCCAGAGTTGAACACTCCAAATTGAGAAAGGAATACAAGAAAAGCGCTCGTTTGGCATATCGAAACTATAAATTGAAAATGGAACATCTTATCAACGACGACCCACAGAAGTTTTTTGACTTTGTGAATAGTTCCAAAAAAGCCAGTGATGAGCTTCCGAATGAAATGTCGCTTGGAGATAAGAAAAGTAATGAAAGGAGAGAAATTGCGCAATTATTTGCAACACATTTTGCCACTGCATACACTGAACCGAACAATAGTCCCGATGAAACCAGTCCTGAGGATGTTTTATTTTTAAAGGATCTATGTGCCAATTTTCCAACGATTAACATTACCGAAGAACTGGTTATGGATGCGATAAATAACCTTCCGAACAACATGGTATCGGGACCTGATGAAATACCCAATATTTTCGTCAAAAATTGCAGTAGAACATTGCTAGAACCAATAACACACCTACTCAAAAATTCGTTGGACACCGGATTTGTACCTGAAATTTGGAAAAAGTCATTTGTTAGGCCGGTGCACAAGAGTGGTGTTAGAAACAAGGTTGAAAACTACCGTGGTGTTGCCCTCCAATGTGTGATACCCAAGTTACTTGATTCCATCGTCGCTAGACACCTTAACTACCACATGGAGAATGTGATTGATGATAGTCAGCATGGATTTGTGAAAGGAAAGTCTACAACAACTAACTTGGCTGAATTTACTTCGTGTGCGTTACTGGGCATGGAAAAGCAAATACAAACTGATGCAATCTACTTGGATATTGCTAAGGCCTTTGACTCGGTCAACGTCGATTTACTAACACGAAAATTAAATGTTATGGGACTGAATCAACAATTGCTCAACTGGATTAAATCGTATTTGCATGGACGCCAACAGATTGTCAGACTGAATAACGTCAAATCGCATCCCATTAATGTAACATCGGGAACAGGACAGGGTTACCCGATTGGTGCTACCTTGTTTCTACTGTTCATCATTGATTTACCGAAACACGTATACAACTCAATACTTCAGTCGTTTGCTGACGATACACGCTTGTGGAAACACATTGAGAATCATAATGATTGCCTGGAACTGCAAGCTGACTTGAACAGGCTTGCCAAATACTTCGAACGAAACCAGTTGAAATTGAACGTTTCTAAAACGAAATTGGTATCGTTTCATCATGCCCGCCTGAAATTTGACTTCGAATATTTAATTAACGGTGAACGAATCGACCGAGTTGATGTGATTAAGGATCTTGGGGTAATTCTTGATCATAGATTAAACTTTAATGCACACATTGAATATATTACAGCTAAAGCGAGATCACGTCTGGCCTGGATTAAGCGATTTGGGTATGAGTTTGATGATCCATGGACGATAAAAACATTATTTTTCACATTTGTGCTACCAATTGTTGAATACGCATCCCAAGTTTGGAACCCCTACACCGCTGATAAAATTGCCAGAATTGAATCGATCCAGAAGCAATTTTTATTGTTCGCACTACGTAAAATGAAATGGCCACACAGATTCAGGAAACC
>NW_022599140.1:10709-15600 GCF_009176505.1 Sitodiplosis mosellana | reverse complement strand
AGAATGAAATAAAACGAACTTGCTTAGTCGAGTGAGAATGGGGAACTAACTTTAATGATATACTTTGTTAATACGCTGTGCGATACAGTACTCATAATGCAATGCTATGTGAAACATGATATTCATAACAGTCGGAACTGGTGGAATGCATACTTTTTGTAAAATATGCAGTGCGAAGTTTTCAAATTGACCAAAGTGCAATCAATGAGAGTTCAATTTTGCAATTGGCCAACCGATACAATACGCATCCGTGCATTGCCGCAATAGTATTAACTTTTGAACGAAATTATGTTTCGCTTTTAAATCACGATGAAATGTTTGGCATTTTGATTCGTATTTTTGCCGATTTTGATCGAACAATTGATTTGTGGTGGCCATAAGAAAAAATATTTTCGTTTGCCATTCGGCACTTTTCATCGAATATTGTTATAATATCTGCGTTGAAAAACAATAAATTCATTACAACTTATTTTCTGCGTGTTCTTTGTTTGTATTAATTGAGTAAGAAAAATATGTTTATTTCTTTTCTTCATCGAAAATGTTTTTTTTCTATTTTTCTTTAGATTTGAGATCTATACACGATTCATTGTTGGCATCCATCACGCAAAGTGTTCCTGACCGCCAAAACAGTCGATTTAAGTAAGCGAATTGCAAATGCAAACAGAAAAAAAACTTAAATTTATTCGATATAAGTGCACTGAATGCCTCTGGTGTGACAGTTCGAATTATTTTGTTTACACTGAACATTTAAGAAGAATTCATATTGCAAATAATGATAATATATTTTGCAAAACCTGCAAGTTGTATTTCAAATTTTTACACGAGTTTGTTCGTCATATGTACGAGAATCATTCGTATCGATCTTTTGACTGTATTTGTGATGTACAATTTAATTCTATGAGTGATCTCGATAATCACATTAAAATTTGTGAAAATTTGAATCGAGAAGTGTGCAGATCCTGCAATAGAACAAATTGTTTTTGCTGGATTTGATTCAAAGTTTTTAATAAAAAAAATTCTTATTTCGTGTGATCATAAAAAGACATTTAAAATGGATAAACGGTGCAAGTTATTAATAAACATGAAGAAGCGGAACTTTGAAAAATGCAAAGAGGAAGAGAAGAGGAGTGTGAAATTACAAAAAAGAAGAACAATTTCGACGATACTGAAAATGAGAGTCCATTGTTTAGTGGTATGTGTTAATCCGTTCCAAATTGATATTTTTTTTTGAATTACGTGAATTTTTCAATTCAAACCAAATATTTTATTTGTCTTATTTAGATAGCGATAGATATACGATGAAATTCCGTTGGCATAAATATACAAGGAGGTTGATTTACCGGACACCGTTGGTGATAGTGAAGAGGAGATGTCGATTCCACTGTCTCAGCGAATAAAGCAAGAAAAAGATGATTTTGGTAGGTGAAATATAATCATTTTATTTTGAGTCTTATGTTGATTTTGTACTTCTGTCTTTTTTTTAAAGATGGCCCATCAACGCCAAGAAGAACTCAGATTCCGCTGTCTCAGCGAATAAAGCAAGAAAAAGATGATGCGTTTTTCTTTTTCTCTTTGTTAATTGAATTATTTTATTTTCATTAGATTTAATTAAATTTCCATTTCTTTCAAAGGTAAATCATCAATTGCAGCTGATCGTGTCACTTCAACACCAATCAAACCCAATGATTCTCATGACTTCGGTAACAATTTTCAATTTACATAGAGTTTAGTTATTAAAATTTATATTTTCGGTTACAATATTTCATTTTAGATTGGGAAAGTGAACCATTTGAATTGTTTGGAAATCAACCATATTCAATCGCTTCAATCGGCTATATCGAATGATTCAGAAAAGGCGGAATCGCATGAACCGACTGCTACTCAAGTGAATAATCAACCGGTTGGTTCTCAATCAAATGTTCAAACGATTGATTCTCAATCAAATGTTTTACCGGCACCTACCCAACTGAATGTACTTAAAGGTCAAATTGAAGTGAATCGCAATAATGCATTGATTCGAAGCAAAAAATGTCGCCGAACTACCAACATTATCGGTTCGTATAAGTCCCAAGGCCAGAATTACCGTAAGGTAAAAGATATTTATCAGGCAGCTTATGACGAAAAATTTGATTTTGAAATTTTGGTTTCCTTGGTGGTAACAGGTCAAGTTGGCATACATTCCGATACACAAAAAAAATTTCATAACAGATTCTTCTCAATGGAAGTTAGTAGATCTCACTTTGTAATGAGTAAAATACTTTCAATGTTACAAGAATAAAAAAAAATTGCATGATAAATTAATATGTGTAATTGACAATACATTAATTATTTGACCGTGCCAAAAAATAAGGGCGAATCTTTATAACAAAAAATCAAATTTACATTGAAGTAAACGAATTAACACATTCAAAAACAATTTTGAGTGAAGCAATTGACAATTTTTTTTTAAGCATGTGAGATTAACTAAATGAAAAATAATCTAAACGTAAAACAAGTTGAAATGTCTATTTTATAGTAAAAATTTTCATATTTCATTGCAGTTAGCCTTTGCCAAAGCAAAATTCATTAATGTATTGGGTGTGTGCATGAGTTTTGAGGGATTTTTTTATGAAAAGATATATTTATTTCAATAATAAAAAGAATAAGTACATTAACCAATATATTCGCCATCGTTAGCTATGACCTCTAGCCATCTACCGGGCAACTTGTGGATTCCTCGTTTGAAGAAGTCCTCGTCTTTTGAGGTTATGTAGTCATCAACCCATTTTCGCACTTCTTCAACATTTCGAAAGCGTACTTCGGACAGGGCCATTTGCATCGAACGGAAAAGGTAGTAGTCAGAAGGAGCCAGGTCTGGAGAGTTCGCAAGCTGACCTAGCCGATCCCGTCCGAAGCCCTCCTTAGAAATATTTGATTTGTTCTATAAAATGTCACTGAACCATTTTTCGCGAAAAAACGACTTTTTTGTGTCATGGGTCAAATTTTTGTGGTTCTGCTGTCAATAATTGATATATGCCGATTGATTATTTTTAGGAACGAGTAATTCTATTATTTTGATAAATTTTACACACCCAATAGTTGGCAATACATTCAGTATTTCTACCGTTCCAAAAAAAATCAAAATACAGATAAATCCCGTGTATCATCTCCACTTGTATTGTTTTTTACATTGAAGGGCGTTGCACGCACCTTAACATTCACAATACAAACTCAATGCGAGTGGAGACGCCTTATGAAAAATGGCACAGATTGCTAGTGCTAAGGTTTATCTGTACTTTTCATTGAATTGAAATAAGTGATAGAAAAATTTTATTTTATAGTACAAATTTTCATAATTGATTACAATTAGATTCTGCGAAGGCAAAAATCATATAAATACATTCATAATGTGTCGAAAATTTAATTTTTTTTCCAACAATTTCCATATTTGAAATAAAATAAAAAAATTCAATTTTTTTTAACTCAAAATTATCTATTTTCATTTGAAATTTTTCATCGCTGACGAACCACATGCGATTTTGTGCACTTTTTTATTTATACAGATTTTTATACAAATGACATTATTAAACAAATTATTTAATTTCAGGAAAAAATGCCTCCGAAGAAAATGAATATTGGTCGGAAAACACGTAAAGCGAATGTTGTTGCAGCAGTAAGGTCAAGGGAAAGTAATCAGGGCCTCCGAACATTGACACATAAGCTGCACTGTCAACGGCCAAAATGTCATATTATAATAATGGAGACGCCATTTTCATATCGGTTCAATATAGCGGTCATACGTTTCTCGTTCATATTTTTAATTTCTGTAAATAATATAATTTATTTAAATTATTATTAAATGTTTTGTTTAAAGTTTTTTTCTTTTTGTTTAATTTGGATTCAGAAAAATCAACGAGTTTCTGCAGTGCGTTTGAGCTGCTCTAGAATAATTGGGCAGACGTACTAGATTACTGATAGTTGCTGTTGACTTTATGTCAAGATGACAGTCGGCATAAACAATCTGTGTCACTTTTAGTTGATGTTAGTTGGAAAGAAAACGTGTTATTCATGACAATAAAAATTTAAAAAATAATATAATTTGCGAATTCAACAAAAAAGTGTTGGTGTTTGTATTGGTTTCAATCATTAGGATACAGCATATGACAGCACAAGTGAAATCAAGTGAGTGAAATAAACAGCACAATCCTGCGCACAACAGAGACAAACACAGCGATAAACAGATGAAAAAAATGAATAAAAAAGTAAGTAAAATGCAATGTTGAATGCTGATTTTCGACGACAATTGGCCAAATTGTCATTAATTACTGATGGTTATTCCAAATGCTTATTCCATAGTCATCAATTTGATAATTCTTACAATTCCACTTTACATTTAAACTTAAGGTTGAAAAAATGGAGCAAACGGTTGATCCAAAAAAGTGCCGATTCTGCAAGAAAAAATTTAATAAACCGAGCCACGCAAGGGACCACGAAAAAACTCACGATAAGAATCGTGCGCGTGTGTTTTGCTCAGTAGCCGGTTGTCACTTGTCTTTTTCAAAGAAACCGAACTGGACAAAGCACTTCCAAAATGCACACAAGAAATTAAACATCAAAGACCACGAAAATCTTGTGGAAGTGAAGCGACCACCGGCATCAGAGGTCGGTACCTTGAACAAAAAGCGCATTACAGTCATCAGCAATGTCCAAATACGAAAACCAGATCCTGCACGAAATGAGCCTGCCAAAGATGATAAGATCAATACCGACGATAGTGGCGAGTCGAATGTCAAGCAATTAACCAATCAATCAATGGTCGCTCCAACCAAGAATGTTGATGCTGCCGCTCCAACTACTCGTTCCGGTCGCAAACGCGCTTTGGAGACAGAGCTGGCAGCAGCCACCAATGAAT